>NW_018250698.1:97548-100009 GCF_001263595.1 Phalaenopsis equestris | reverse complement strand
AGATTAAAACCGTATTTTGAGGGTAAAAGACCAAATTTTAAAGAGGTTTTAATGATCAGTCAACCTGAATAATACCTAAATAGGTCGGGCTGACGACGTTAAACCAAGCGCTTTATGGGAGGCAACCCACTATTCGTTGGTTATGACCCTTTACTGTGACTCAAGTTTATAATTACGAAGCTGTTGAGATTAAAGATCAGAAGACTAGAAATAGATTTAAAGTAAATGGACACAGATTAAAACCGTATTTTGAGGGTAAAAGACCAAATTTTAAAGAGGTTTTAATGATCAGTCAACCTGAATAATACCTAAATAGGTCGGGCTGACGACGTTAAACCAAGCGCTTTATGGGAGGCAACCCACTATTCTCTTTATGTTTATTGCGATTATAGTAGTTTTTATTTGAAATTATCGTTAATTTGTGGTAGTATTGAGCTTTACTACTCTTATTTACCCTTAAGTCATCATAAAAATTGGATCCATAGAGAAAAATTGGAACGCATTTGGACCAGAGCGAAACTGTGCAATTTTTGCCTTAGGCGCCGACGGCGGCGGGTTTTTCCCGAGAGTTTAGGCAATTAAATATAAAAGGATCGCCGACGGCGCCCTCGTCGCCGCTGACGGCGAGACCGGCGAGATGGCGGTTTCTGGAGTTTGAATGGAGATTTTTGGCGGTTTTTGGCCGGGAGTTACCCCTTTAAACTCCCAAATTTAATTCCTAAGTTCATATTTCCCCCAAAAACGAAGTGAAACTCCACCAATTTCATTCCTATGACATCCAATTCCCCTGATAATTCCAGAATGCGAGTGTCCAATCGGCAAAAATTTATTAATGAGGAAGCGAAGCGAATCTTCAACAAGGTACTGGCAAAGAAAAGATTAATCAAGGAACGAGGATTCTTCGTGAAGCGTGGATTGAATATACCCTCTACGGCAATTAAAGAGATGATAGTGCGGCGATAATGGGAAGTGGTGTGCTATACTACCACCGTGTAAAAGAATTTTATGCAAATTTGCATGGAATCAACCAGGGAGTCGTTTATGTGCGAGGTAGAAGGATAACTTTCACTCCTGCACGGATCAATGAATTATACATGATCGAGAACATTCCTGTCTGCCATTATTCCAACTTCGTCCCGACAAAAAATCAGATGAACGAGATTTACCAATATTTAACGGACAAAACTGAAGACTGGGAAATGAGAGAAAACGAGCATGTTAGTTTTTCTGCGACCTCTTAAATCCCATTTCGAAACACTGACACTTCTTCATTTCTACAAAATTGTTACCGACAATGAAGATTGATAAAGTTTCTAAAGAAAGTACTATTTTGAATTACTGCATCCAAAAGGGACTTCCGATCGATATTGGATCAATAATTGTGCAGTCGGTTTTGGGCCTGATCGTTCGTGGAACAACTTTTGGGCTTGGACACCCTTTCACAATTTTCTCACTTTGCAGTCAATTCTCCAAGTATCCTATGACCTTGAAAGCCTTTGGACCCAACTGAGAGATTCCCAGCTTTTGAAAATGAAAATGAAATGACTATCATGATAGATCAATCATCTCGAAATTCATTGCCGATTCAACCCTTAGTTCCGGACAAGACTCTGGTGACTCTGTGCAAAATCAAAAAATTGGAGAAAGAGTTCAACAATATCTCTGATTTCTTCAATCATCTAGACTGGAGGATGAAAGAACATTTTGATCACTCTGGACATATTGAAGATAGTTTGATACGACTGATGAGGAGAATGAAATTAATAGAAGAGAATTTTACTGAAGAATTTTCATATCGACCCTTCTACAACCTCTTCGTACATGTGCAATCAATGGGTGATCTCAGAGGAGAATCTAGTACTGAATCTGAAGAATAATAGATTTATATTATTATATGTCTGTCTATCTATGTAATTTGATTTTAACTTTGCATTTGTTTTGCTTTAGAATTATGCTTTTAAATCTGTATAGTTGAGACTAAGCATAGGATGTTTTGTTTTCAGCGTTTTGAGTGTTGTGGCTTGGATTGCGACGCTGAATTAATGTGTTGAGATTGAGAAAATACCAAATTTAGGTGTGTTATGTAACGTATATTGTACCCATTGGAATTTATATAAATGTGATGTTTTTGTGTTGTGAAAGTTTATTTGTGATAAGTACATCATTTAATCACTTAAAAATATGTCTATAATGATTAAACGGAAGTCGTTGAGGCTTGAAATTGATCGAAATCGCAAAAATCCGGGAATTGAACCAAATCAATAGAGCCCGCCGACGGCACCCTCGACACCGCCGCCGGCCCCGCCGCCGGCGAATTTTTCCCGAGAGTTATGTTCAAATTTCAATAGAGCGCGCTGACGGCACCGAATACCCCACCGATGCCGAACTCAAAAAAAACACCTTTAACCACAATTTTGACCAGTCAACCGCCACTATTCATCATCCCCTTCCTCCTAAAAAC
>NW_018250698.1:95269-97288 GCF_001263595.1 Phalaenopsis equestris | reverse complement strand
AATTTTTCTATAATTTGATTAGATTGAAATGACTCCACGACAAAAGACACGACTTGAGTTCGATGAGTCTCGCTTCGTCAATGCGAAGGCTCAATCAAGATTTACTTCAGTATTTAAAGGAAAGAAGTGTATACAAGATCGAGTTTTTGAGAGCCCGGGAAAAGATATTGAACGGGTTATTACCGAGCGGAGGTGGGAAAACTTTTGTTACATCACCAATAAAGCTGATGCAAATATTGTGAAAGAATTCTATGCCAACGTAATTTATTCTGAAGATGGAATCGTTCAAGTGCGGGGATTTCCTGTTGAATTTAATGCCGCCCGCATTAATAGCTTTTACGAAATCCCAGACTCTTATAGTTGTCATTATGAATACTTCAGTACTATGGAAGACCCCCTGAATGATGTGATCAACTTTCTCACTGATGGGAAAGGAACATGGAAAATAAAGCAACGAAAACGGATAAATTTTTCTGCTTCCATGTTAAATATCACCTCTAAGGCGTGACACTATTTTATTTCCTCTACTCTGTTACCGACTTATCACCATAATGAGGTAACTAGAGATAGAGCTATTCTGAATTTCTATATTCGAAATAATAGAAATATAAATAAAAATAGTTCAAGGAGACGAAAATTTCTACTTCACCCCACCTGCTGATCAAGGAGACGAAAACATATTTTGGGATTTTGATATTTGATAGTAATTGGTGTACTTGTACTCGTACTTTTATTTTTTGTAATCTTTTACAATAAAAATAGATGTTTGTGTGTGTTTGTACTTTCATTTTTATTGGATAAGTTTTAATTTTTGTTTTAAATGTTAGTGTGGTAGTTAAAATTTGCATGTGTAGTATAATAGATGTTGATTAGTACTTTGTGAATTGTATTGTAATGTGATTTTTATTTCGCATTTTTAGTATTGTGGTTATGTTAGGGAATATTGTATTTGTTTAATGTTTTAGTTTTGTACTTATTTCAAAATTTCATTACCCAACAATTTCTCTGATGATTTATATGTGTAGAAAGCTCCTAATGTTACAGACCAGGTGAAGTAGAAATTTTGATAAGGACTGCAAAAATTTCAGAATGATGAAAATGACCAAGATACTAAGGTATGATTTATATTTAGAGTTTTTCTTTCCACTGGTATCATTCCATATTGAAAAATTTAAGTTTGGGGGAGCAAGTCAATTTAAATATTTTAAAAAATTATTAATATTCTATTTAATTATTTTCAAAAAATTATTTATATGATTTTATGTAGTGAATTTAATTCAGGTAACTATATTTTATAGTTCGCTTGATGTAGAGATCTGACATCCGATTGTTGCAACATGAGAAGGGGAATGAAAGAACTCAGCACCTTGTAGATTACCCCCTCGTGCAGTCATTCTCGAAGCAGGTTCGCCTACCTTTGTTTTGTTCTTGATTGAAACTTCCAACGAATTGCGATTTATTGTTATTATTATTATTGATGATTTGGGTGCGAGGGTTTGATCATTGTCATTTTGATTTATTACATGTAGGATTGGGGATTGTTTTGATTTGATTCATCGATTTTGATTGTTTCTTTAACAGCTGTAATGTTTGAAGAGGGAAAGTTTTGTCGAATCGGTTTCAATCCCTAAAAAGAAAAGAAAAATATATATGATTTAAAACAATCCAAATGAAAAAAAGAAAAGAAAGAAAAAAATATATGAAGGTGAGGAGAAGCTTTGAGGATATGTCTAATAAAAAATTAGCTTCACTGGACCTACTCAAAGGAAAATCCTAAAAACATTCATGAACTTATATTTATGGATTAGATCTTTTACTAGTATTGTTCTCATGAAGTTCTTATCATTTGAATATTCCAAGTGACTTAATATTACAACATATAGTCATTCTTGAAATGAATAGAAGACTAGAACTCTTAAACTTGATGCCTAGATAATCTTGTGGCTATAGAGTTAATTCAATTACTTGAATTTTTTTTGAAAATCTCACTATGATATTTATCTAAATCAAACTTATAGT
>NW_018250698.1:94914-95132 GCF_001263595.1 Phalaenopsis equestris | reverse complement strand
TATTTTATACTGTTTTTGATGATATTGTACTTTAAAGAAAAGTATTTTTGATGTTTTGTTGCAGAAATGATTGAATTAGGGTTACTGAAGCAAAAAAATGCAAAAAAGGAGCGAATTTGGAGCGAAAATGACCAAAATGTGAAGATTTGAATTATGGCGCGGACGGCGAGCCTAACGGCGCAGACGACGAGATTTTCCCGAGACTCCCGAATTAATTC
>NW_018250698.1:94565-94859 GCF_001263595.1 Phalaenopsis equestris | reverse complement strand
GGCCCGCCGCCGGCGCCCTGGGGGTCGCTGACAGCGAGCTCGGCGGTTATGTCCAACTTGGCTTTGGATGAGGATGAATTTTGGAGGGGTGCTTAGGCAACTCTTGGAAAAGCTCATCCACAACTTTAAAAAAAAATTTTGGCCGAAAATTAGGGAGTTCCTGGAGGTTAGAAAGGTCTTGAAAAGAGGAGAGGCTCCAAGTTGAAGTGCAAAAAAGTGTAGAGTCTAAATTGTGAGGAATTCTTCGAGAGATTGTAAGAGTGGAGGGAAAGTGAGAGATTTTTTCCTCCTTGC
>NW_018250698.1:45768-94343 GCF_001263595.1 Phalaenopsis equestris | reverse complement strand
TCACTTTGATCTTAATTTACTTTCAATCTGGCCAATTGATTTGTTAAAATATGTTGAATTTTATAACTAAAGTGAAGATTACATTCATGATTCAGGGAGGTCAAAGCCCCTGGAAGTTGGGGGCAAAGTAAATAGGGAAATAAAATTATCGGGAGTAGAATTAGAGATTTTAGAGTGACAGACTAAAATCCCCAATTCGGTTCTATCGTTTGGGTGCTGAAGTGTAGATCTTAGCCCTCAGGCGAGGGGAACATGGGAGCTCCGAAGTGAGAACCAGTATCCTCCCATCCTAGCCGCAGATTCAATAAACAAGCGTAGGATTAATCAATGTTCTTTATGCCCGGACCAAAAGGTAAAGAATATGTATGTTCCTATTTGGACAATATAATTTGAACTAATTCACTTTATCCATTTACTATAATTTCTTGACAAGAAGAAAGATGATTTCTTATATATTAAATATCACATTCGAACCTTCATTAGTATATTTAATTATTTAATAGTTATTAAAATTATATATTTATTTCAATTATCTATTAGTGACAGATAAGCAAATTGAATTCCATTGTTGTCATTAAAGTATTATTTTTCTAAAGTCTTAGTTCGTAGTTCTAATATTACTTCATGTGGGATCGATATCTAGGACTCCATTAGAGCCCTATATTACTTGAGCGATACGTATACTTGCGATGATAAGTGTGAATTTACAATTATTGAATATTTTATACATACATCTTTACCGAATCTATAATTATTATTAAATATTGGTACAGTTGATGAGGAATTAAATCTTTTAGCAGCAGTATTAATTACTTATATTTTTAAGCATATATAAAGTCGCTGTCACACTACTATCTATCAACACCACAACCGGCTGCTCCTCGATCCATCCCCTCACCTTCATAATGTGATTCAGATTAAATCCCACTACTGAATTTAGAGACACTTCTGTGAAAACCAAGTGCAAATACTCATCTTCCTCCACTGTGTCTTCCTCCAACTCCTCACAATTTATCCCTGTAGAATCCCCCCATTGTGTCACCTTTGTTGGTCTTCTTCACCAGTTTCTTGCCTTACATCATTTGGGTGACCTTTAGAATCTCCTTCAATCTCTGTGGTCTCCAAAGTTGGAGTGTTGCTCAGTATGTAGGGCGTTTAACCCTTCAAGAAGTTCCATACCAGTCTTGTTGCAAAAATACCCCTCAAACAACTCGACAAGAGTTTAAACCACTCCCTGTACTCCATGACCTCCTGAGTCAAAGCATAAAATTACTCATGTAGGTTTCCTTTTTGAATGGCTCAAAAATATTTCAACAAGTAATCCTTAAACTCCTACAATACCTCGCCTCCATCCACTGAAATCATGCTAGGGGCACTCCATCCAACCATAACCCTGCTGCCATGAGTTTCTCTTTTCAAGTTAACCAATTTACTTCAAAGTATCGTTCCACCCCATACACCTACGCATGTGCAACTTCCCCTTCAAAGATCGGCATCTTCAGTTTCCTCACTCTTGCATCGCTAACCCATCATCTTCTCACTCTTGCATTCCCCCCAATGCATCTCGAGTGAAACTTCCTCCTGTAATCATGGTCATATCCCCCTCCTAATTCTCCCCTTTCTTTGTTGTGCTCTTTCGTGCCCCTTGCACCACTTCTTCAACTTTCAACACATCCCCCTCCATCGAAAGTCTCCACTCCCCCTCCTCTCGAAATTTTAGAGGGAAGCTCTTAGTTGTAGATGCTTTCCTCCTTCGTGTCCTCTCATTCGATCCCCTTTCCTTTCAATTTGGCCAAGGATTCCCTCATTAACGATTGGCTATAGTTTGCAATTTGAGTGGCCTGCAAGGTCTTGGATTGCATCTCAATGAGCCTCGTCATCATCTCATGAATTTCCTCCATGTTCTTGAATAGAACCTCCATTCAATTCTCCATGAAAGAAAGCCTGGCGGAGAACTTTTCCTCCATTCTCAATCTGATTTGCCCAACTTTCCCTTGTAACACATCCACATTCTTTGTTGTCATTCCTACAAGATCTCGCATTGATACCAATTTGATACAAACCTTCTAGAGCAAATTCCCTCCAATTTCGAACTCCAGCAGTTATTTTCCCTAATCAGTAACACTAAATTTTAGGTAATGTAAAGCTTCATTTCTGGATTCTATGGGAAAAGTCTTCAACAGCCACCATTTCCAACCGGGAAAACAAGCACCAAAGACAGGTAGATCACAGAACTTTAGCATAAAAGAAACATAGAAACGGATAACAAAGAAACATATAGTAGAATTTGTGGATTCAGTCAAATTGAAGTAAAAAGGGTGAAATTTTAAGAAAAAATGCGGGATTATCAAAATACTGTATACAACTTCCCTTTCCATTTCCTTCTATTTCTTTCTTCAAATTTTTTTTATTATTATTTGGAAGGATTTTGGGGTTAGTTTGCTGTTCTCCGGATTGAGTTTGCCAAAAGAACCCAGGAGCAAGCTCGGTTACTCCATTGGATGGGAAAACTGAAAAAGACTAGAAGGCAAGCCTAGACCAGTTTAACAGCTGAATTCTTCTTCCTTCCAGCCGTTGCTTCGAATCCTTCGCAACTTCAGGTCAATAAAGAAACAAAACAAGAAGTATAACTCGGATAAGAAAACCCTTAGAAACCCCTAGCAAATGATATTTGTTTTAGCGATCGATTGTAGCAAAATCCCGGACTCCATTATGATCCCAACCTCTGAAGAAATTTTTCCTGCAGCTGTTTCAATTTCGGTGAACGTAAAGAGGCTGTGGCGTTTGATTATGGCCCATTCCCAGACTATGTTTTGATTCCCTCCCCTTCTCACTTCTCCAACTGTGGAGTCCACCCAAAATATGGAATTATTCCTCAAAATTAAAAAATTAAAAATCAAACTCTTAAAAAAAAACTGCCTTGCTCTTTAAAGGAAGGTCTATTTCTAGACACGTAATCCCGTTAACACCTCATACCATTTATTCTTAAATTACCTCTAAAATAGAAAATAAAAGACAGTACGTACATAAAAACTAATTAATTAGAACAAGACCGCCCTAATATTTCCATTAGCATCCAATTTATTAAAGGTTTCCAAAGTAAGCTTTTTTTTATTTTTTAATTTAGGCTTAAATTCCATGTAAATTCTATTCAGGTCAACAATTAGGAATGCAATTTTCACAATTAATAGTTTTTTGGGAATATCTTCATGCAAATCATGTCTTTATCTATGAAAGATTACAGCAATATATTAGTCTTAGATTCTATAAAAGGTCAACAATATGTATAAGCTTTCTAAGTTAATATCCTATAACAATGTTGGTTAAGCAAATACCAGAAAACAAATTGATAAATGAATTGTATTCAAATTTAACCATGGCAATATGAAATTCCACCTAAATACATGACCTTTTATGGATTAAGGCCCTTAAGCTTCTTTTGTTGCTATAGTTTGTCTTTAAATTTATAAATGAAATTAGTTAAAGAATATAACTTGTGCTCCTATTTTCTTCCCAAATAAAATCAAAATTTTACATCTCAGTCAAACTCGATCGTTTTAAGAAAGCTTCTAAATTCAAACTTAATTGAAATTCCATTAAGCAATATAAAATGCAACAACAATTTTGTAATATGGCATGTTTTTGTAAATGATCTATCACAACAAAAACAGAATTATTCTTCCTTAACATTCAAATCTAACACAAAGTACACACTATCATCCACTCATGGTTAAAATGTATTCCAAATGGTGTATAAAATATCTACATTATATTTCCCATATTTAGTAGACTTATCAGTCTTATTGTAATAATAGATGTTGCATCTCTTTTTTAGGTTTGTGGGTTTGGTTATAGGTGTGTGCGTGCGCGCGCACGCCAAGTTAGTAAGTAGTTGTGTTGTCAGTCGTAAGACTCCTCTGACCCAGGTTCGATCCCTACGGAGACGGATAACATATATGGGAAGTGGTATTCTCAATTACCACCTCTTAAAGGGGAATGGCGTCGTCTTCTCCCGCTATCAACTCTGCTAGGGTTTCGACTCATGGAAAACCCTAGTAACTGTTACGTCGATTTGCATCAGTTTTCTTTCCTTTTCTCGTTGTGATTTCTCCGGCTTCGTCTTCTGCGTCTTCTCCGTCGTAGTCGACTTGCGCTCTGTTTCAATGCCGACTGCTCCACACGTTCGCGTCTGCCGATTTCGACGCCAACTGCTTCGTACGTCTCGTCTGCTTCGCACACTGGCCTCGTCACTTTCATTGCTCGACGACACCTCTGTTGCCCTGCTCGACAGAAAGTTCCCCCGTACTCTTCTGTCCCGACGCTGCGCTTCTCCCTGCCCGACAACTTCGTTTCTTCTCGCAGCAGGTGAACGCTGACTAATCCCGACAACTTCATTTCTTCTCGCAGCAGGTGAACACTGACTAATCTCCCTGCTCTGATAGAGCTTCCTTCTTCTTTGGTTGAATCGGACAAAGTCTCCTTTGCCCACATGATGGAGTCCGCGATTGTCTTCCCCTCAAGCTATAAGGATTATCGCGATGGTACAGGTGATTGCTCTTTTGTTGAGTACAAGTAGGAAAAGTGAAAAACAACACTTTTTTCCTCTGACTTAGAAATTTCAACCCTGACGAAGAAATTCAAGTTTGTTCTTATTAGAAAATTTCAGTGGGGGCACCCACCTATAGAAGTTATCAAAAAGAGTGTTGATAATCTTAAACTAGTTGACAAGTGAAAAGTGAGAATCGTGGATGAGAGACATGTGTTGATTCAATTAACCGTGGTTGAAAACTACACCCGGATTTTCTCCAAAAAAATATTTTAATATTGCAAGCAAATCAATGAAGTTACTCAAGTGGTCTCCTGATTTCAACCCAAATCATGAAACGTCCCGACATGGTTTAGTCTACCTGGTCTCAAGCTGCACTTTTTTTATCATCAGATTTTCTACTCCATTGGGGTCATCCTTAGGGACCCAATGAAACTAGATCTACCCACTTTCAACCTAATCAGACCTTCTGTGGTCAAAACACTTGTGAAAAGGGATATTACTTTACCTGATGATACTGAAGTCTGACTGGGCACAACTCATAATGGATATTAACAACAAATTGTCATGGAACACATACCTCCATATTGTACCCACTGTAAGTTGTTTGGGCATATTCTTGATAAATGTCACAAGCTCCATCTTGAAATCTAAGGTTCAAGTGGATAAGGATGGGCTAACCCCACTGCTCTGGATATTTTAGTTCCACCTGAGAAGGATACTACTAGACAGGTGGTGTCTATTGCCCCTGTGGACCCCCCCCCCCGCCCCGACACTACTGTTACTGTTACTGCGATTGATGTGATGCTGACATCTTCAAACCCCATATAAAACAATACTGAATGACTATTACCTATAAGGATAGTGTTCGGACTGATAATCAGGAGAACCTTGCAGCTCCTCCTTGCAGCTTTGCAGCTCCTCATCTTCAGGAAGTATCCGGTGTAGAGGCAACTCATACTTCACGTATACTAAAACCTATTATGGGTATTACGGTTGGTAATCCTTTTGCTACAACTCTATCACCTCATCAGATTGATTCTTCGAATGAAGAATGACAGATTTACACTTCCAGGAGGAAGAAGAAGAATGAAAATCTACTCCAGCTTAAGAGTCTTATGGATGATACTTTGGTTGCTTCGGGTAATGGTACACACCTTACTAATTTGTTAGCCGGATCTTTTCCGAGAACAAGAGCAGAGGCAGAAACAAATTGGGATGACCCTTACTTTTTCAGCACCTTGGTGGTTTTGGGCCTTTTTGATCTTTATATATACCTTTTTTTACTTTTTTGTGTGTGTTGTACCGTGTGGGTTGGGTGTCTATTTTTGGGCCCACTCATACAACCTGGTGTCTGTGTCTATTTTTGGGCCCACTCATACAACCTATTTGTATCTTTTCTCTTTAATATATTAGCCCTTGGGTTTTTTTTTCAATATATATATATATATATAATATATATCCTTAATCATTGTTAATAGACCCATCTTTGCCATGTAAAAAAGAGTCCCAACATACAACTCTAAAATCAGAAAAAATTATCAATAAGGAATATAGAAAAGAGTACCTATAAATCAACTACCTTAGTCATGAAATCTTTGAGCAGCGATAAGCTATTAGGTTTTGATCAATCTCAATGAAATTCTAACAATGAAATATTCTTCTTTTATGTAATCAAAATTAAATAACTTAATCCCTAATGTACATAAAACAATTGAAATCCTTCTCAAACTAATAGTAGCTTTAATTTCGGTTACAATACAATGTTAAGAAAAAAATATTATTCTACTCAGCATGTTTATGTTCCATCCTCTTTTAGGAACTCAAATATTTCAAACATTTATGATTGGAAAATAACATAAAACATTTAGTGCAGATGACTAATATCGAAGAGTTTGCACTGAGACATAGAATTAATGAATATAGCCATCTAGCTTCATTCAATTTGCAACTGAAAAATGTCATGCAATTTTAATCTTGGGTCCACATTCCTCGAATATCAGCACCAGACGCATCAGAAAAAGTCACAAGCACCTCATTAAATCTAGAAACATAAGTAAAAATGTAACTAGTTGTCTAGTTTATTTTAGTGATAGCATAAGCAATAGATTTAGTCCAATTAATTCTGCTTTTTCAGACAAATATAATGGGAGTCTAGAAAATGCTATACAAGCAGTGAAAACTCGAAATATCATACATATAATAGGTTTTGGCCATTCATTAGTCTCCTTGACCTAGTTAAAAAAAACAAATAATCCAACTCTATTTATAACAAATTACGGAAAGATGATATAGCATAAAAATTACATTTATTTAAATTCAAGCATAAATCCATATGTTGCAATCTTAAAACTCCAATCTGATGCACAAAATGATCATCTTTTCTCTTGCTCTATATTAACGTAACAACAAAATACGAAAGAAAAAATCAAACAAAATGTTGCAAAATATTATTCATTCTTGTCATGAAAGACTGGTTGCATTAATTAATCCAAAATACATAAATGATTATTCATATAATCCATCTATAGTCTTAAAAGCAACTTCCATTCATCATCTTCGTTCACAAATAAAACACATTGCACTATTTATCATATTGTATCTATGATACACCTCTGCACAAATATCGAAGAAATCCAACAGACAAAAAGTACATAGGAGTACAGCTAAGAAGGGCTCACAGAAGCACGACCAATGGCCAACAGACAGAAGCCAAGGACCCATAAGGAGTACAGCTAAGAAGGGCTCACAGAAGCACGAGCCAACAGACAGAAGCCAAGGACCCACAGAAGAAAGATCAAAGGTCCATCAACCATAGACTAAAGATAGACACCAGAAGGCTTCACTAACGAAATACCTAATGACTTGACAAACCGGGTGCAACACCTCCTAAGCTGGTGTTGAAGGCCGACTGAGTGAAGGTCATCTGAGCCAAAGACTAAATCTTATCGAGTCAAGCAGGGGCATTGACCTGCCTCTCATCATAACCCGACTCAAGGTAAGAATGTAGCTTCCCCATCTATCTCACAAACACCCCTGAGATCCCTCATCCAAGGTCGATAACTAGCCATCGCATAATCACTTGGAGCATCCTCAAAGAATCGCTTCATTGAGAAGCTACCCATCGGTTTACAGTGATTCACCCTCTGTCACATAGCCTAACATTGTTCTACTGACAAGAGTTTCTTATCCAGGTATCAACTGTCGATGACCAGACTAGTATAGGCGACCGGCAAAACCAGACAAACTGAGTTGAGTCTCGCTGGCTTAAAAACCATTAAGGGCCGACCGGCAACCCCGACTCAACCAAAAGGCGAATAGGCAGACCTAATCGAACTAGTGTCAACTAATTCAGCCAACTGAGTCATGGAGTGGCCAAAACAAAGGCCTGTATATTTAAAATTCCTGAAATATCTTGTAACGCTCTATTAAAGCAGGAATCAATATGTAACTTCATATATTATACCTCCTCTTCTACAATTAGAGAAATCATTTTCTTAGAAAGGGCTAATCAACAATTCAAATTATTGTTCATTACTGTGCACTTCACTCTCTGTCTTTCTTTCTCCCTCTCAAATCTTAAGCTTTATTCATTGGTTGTGATTCACAGACAAATTCGGATTCAACATCCTAAAAGGTGTGGTGAGTGTAGCTCAAGCCAACAACAATAAGATAACTAGCACTAGAAGAAGAACCCACAATAATAGCGAGTTTGTCCAAGAACAAATCTAAAAATTGAAAGACGAGATGATGAACACCCCAAAACTTTGACAGTACAAAGTTAGCGCCCATAGATAAACAATTTTTTGGGTAAACTGTGGCACCCCGTAAACTTGAGAATGCATTCTCTTGATAGATTTTGAAGCTGAGATTCAAAATTCCTGCAATGGGGTCCTATAAGGGTTACACTGATTAGGCCGACCACATAGTATCCTTTGAGTCGGTCGTTTATTTGGTAAAGATAACAGACGCTTTGTAGTGTCACCTGTTATTCACCATGCCAAGAAACCCCAAAAGAGTTTGCAGCTCTTCTATAGATAAGGCAAGAGCAGAACGAGAGGTTTCGCTCATTCATCACTTGATTGCAGAAGTAGATGTCAGTGGTGCATGTCGCCCTTCAGCAAGGGCTGAAAGAAGGTTCATGTCGGTACGCTCTGGGTTTGCAACAGCCAAAGACCCTGACCGAGTTGTTATAATTGACCAACAACAACATCTCATTCGAAGAATATAATATCAACCCTGCTTCCGTCAGAGCAGAATCTTCCACCCGCCACCTATAGAAGAGGGTTCCTGTGGACGATAAGTGCAGAACGAGGGATGACTCGTAAACTTCCACTCACTTGTGCTACGAAGACAATCAACCGCCCAAAGATGACAGGCAAACCGATAGACGTTACAACCACGAGAGTCAAGCCCGATACCCTAACCAGCGACCGGCCCAGTACAATAAATAATTGTTGTCCCATAATAAGGCACTGAAGACAACCTCACTTAGGGTTTCAATGATCAAGATATACCTCAAGAGTTGAGCTCCCCTGATGAAGACTAGAGCCTTCCTCCATAAGCCAAAAGAATATTGCGCATTATATTGGAAATACGACTATGACAAGGAGGATTGTCGAAACCTCTGGAGCCTAAATAAAAAGCCAATTGAGCCGGCAAGTAGAAGGAGTTTGTGGCACCGAGAATCAACGCCCAGCAATAAGGAAAAGCACTAGTTGAAGACATTTCTGAAGAGCCGTTCCGGGTGCATGCTATTCAGATCGCTGGCATAGTCCCAGGCATCTTCGAAAAAGGTCGGGAATCTTTCCATTGAGCCAACATCAAGAGGCTTTGGTTGGGATAAATGCGAGCAACCACCTTTGTCCCAAAACAAACTGCACATCTCCTTGTTACCTTTACCAATGCGGATTTGCCCTCAAGGAAAATCCTTAAAACGATGTTATGGTAATCACCGCATTAATAAGCAACTACCAAATTGGTAGCATCTTGGTTGATACTAGCAGCTCCGTGAACATCCTGTTCAAGTCGGTGTTTGACAAGATGGGCTTAAAGAACACAGATTGACAGCGGCCGCTAAACCGCTTTATGATTTTTCTGGTAAAAAATAGAAGCCCTAGGAATAATAGCTTTGACAGTCACTTGGGGAGAGGGTGACAAACAATAAACTAACATGAAAATTTGGTAGTCAATTCGCTGCAACCTATAATACCATCTTCGACAGGCCTCTGCTCAACAATATCAAAGCCGTCACTTCAGCATACCATGTAGCGACAAATTTTCCAGGCGATGGCAAGTTCATCACTGTTTAGGGTTAACATGGAGTCTCGGACTTGCTACCTCCAGATAATCGGGAGCGTCCGCGCCGATAGGGAGCTTGGCAAATTTTTTATGATAAGTAAATTTTCGATGTAGGTCTTAGAGAAGTTTTCGCCAGGTTAGCCGCACAAATGTCAGGGATGTCAGTCGACGTAGCATGCCACCACCTCAACGTTAATCCTGCCATCAAACCGATGAACTAGAAGATGAGGAGTTATGTTGTTACCTTGGCCGAATTAATCCACAAGGAGATGTAGAAGCTATTGGAAAGCAAATACATCTGTGAAGTGTAATATCTTACCAGGGTGTCGAACGTGATGATGGTGTAGAAAGTAAACGACAAGTGGAGGATATGCACCGACTTTACCAATTTGTACTTTGCTTGTCTAACGGAAAAATACACATTGACGAGGATCGATGCCCTAGGGGACTCAGCAGTCAGCCAATCAGTAATGAGTTTCATGGACGCCTTCTCCAGATACTACTAGATCAAAATACACCCATGAGGATTCGTTCAGCTATAATGTAATTTTCTTTGGGCTTAAAAAAGTTGGAGGCACTTATCAGTAACTCATAGATGCATTTTTTTAACAAAAAGAAAAAAAATATTGAAGTGTATGTGGATGATGTGCTAGTTAAGAGTAAAACGGTCAAACAAATTAACGACCTAAAAAAAATATTTAAAACACTTAAAAAATACAATAAATCCACTGAAATGTACTTTTTGAGCGTCAACCAGAAAATTCTTCAGATCTCTTTTGACCCTAAAAGAGGAATTAAAGTCAGTCCAGAAAAATTACATGCATTGTTAGACATGTCATCCCCTCAGAACACCAGGGAAGTGCAGAAGCTAATCGATCAGATCGTGGGTCTAAGTCGGTTCATCTCCAAGTCGGGAAATAGAAGTGCAACCTTCTTCACAACACTAAGTAAAGCAAAGAACTTCACCTGGTCAAAAGAATGTGAGCGGGCATTCCACAAGCTAAAAGAATCCTTAACATCTCCATTTCTCCAGAGCTCCAAGCCAAACGGAGAGCTTTCCTTGTACTTGGAAGTAAAACCTAAAGCCATCAGTTCGGTTCTAGTCAGAGAGGACCTCGAGAAATAATTCTCAGCCTACTACGTAAGTCGAGTCCTTAGGCGAGCCAAACTCAGATATCCCATTACGAAAAAGTAAACATTTGTCCTAATTGTTTCAACTCACAAACCACGGTCGTGCTTCAAAACACTCCAGTCTGGATCATCATCATCACCGACTGCACACTCAGATCCGTTGTTATTGGCTCGAAGCACTCTAGTTGGCTCCTCAGATGGGTGGTGGAGCTTAGCAAGTTTGACATATCCTATATACTCCGAACTACAATCAAAGCACAAGTGGCAGACTTTCTGGCAGAATTTTTTTTGAACCAAGTGAATCGAGCGAAGGAACATCCACTAAAAGCCAAACATGTACGTTGTACATCAACGGAGCTTCAAGCCAGATATGAGCGGGCCTCGGTCTCGCTCTGACCGGTCCGATGGAGGAGAATGTCTCCCACTCGATTGAAGGGTTTGAAATTAACAACTATCATACCAAATATGAAGCCTTGATCGTCGGATTGCGGCTTGCATACGAGATGGGTGCCTAATACCTCAATGTGAAATCTGACTTGCAGTTGGTAGTGGACCAAGTCAATGATGAATTTGAAGTTAGTGATGGCATGATGGATAGATATTTGAACAAAGTAAAGAGAAATAAAAAAGTTAGAATGCTTTTAAAAAAAGTTAAAATGCTTCAAAATCGAGCACTTTGCCTAAAAGAAAAATTAGATAGCCGGCCTCTTATCCAAATGTATCCATGTGGGAGAAGAGATGCCCCAAAAATTGGTCCGGTCGATTATAGAACAACCAGCGACGATAGAAGTGGAGACAGAATGACAAAAAAAATTAGATAGACTCCTACATCCAATATCTCGAAACAGAAAAGATACCAAAGGACAATACCAACCCAAGTCAATTCATGATCAAGGCCGCATAGTGTCATTTAATCTAATGAAAACTCTTTTGGAGAACTATTAGTTTCTAGTACTTGAAGTGCATAAGGGAAAATGAGGCAGAAAACAGCCTGCGAGAAGCACACTCTGGGGAGTGCAGAGGCCATTCAAGAGAAAAATTCTAGTGCATAGAGTACAAGGACAAGGCACTTCTGGCCAATGCTGTAAAAAGATGTCGAAGGATTTGTTAGGAGATGTGTAGAATGCCAAAAGTATGTATCATTGCAGCACCAGAAAGCACACAAGCTTCATCCAATTACTTGATCTTGGCTTTCGCCATTTGGAGATTACACATCCCCAGGCTATTTCCACCATCTCGAGGCCAGCGCAAGTTTCTTTTTGCACCGTGGATTACTTCTCCAAATGGATGAAAGTTAAGGCGCTTCCTGGGATGACAACAGAAGTCGTCCAGAATTTCATCTAGATAGATCTTATCTGTCGTTATGGGCTATCTCTGGTTATCATCACTAACAATGGGACGTAGTTTGTTGACTAAGGAGTAAAAGATGTTTTCTAAAGCCAATGAATCAGCCTCAAGTTTGCATAAGTACATCACACTAGGAGGACAAATGAACAAATCGAGGCGGCCATCAAAATAAGCTTGAATTTAATAAGGAAAAGACTGAAGGAGCAAATGGAAACTGGTTCGAAGTCCTATGATCCGTTTTGTGGGCAATCCAGATGACACAATCACAGCGACCAACAGACTCCCATTAAGTTGTCGCACAAGAAAGAAGAAATGTTGTTGGTCGTATACAATTACCACAATCAGAAAGTTGTGGTGGCTTCCTTGTTCGATGAAGAAAATTGGGTTAAGTGGAAAAAGGCAAACGAAAAAGGAGTAATGCTTGTGCTCGATCAAGCAGAAGAAAAGCAAGCCAATTCGGCTCTCCAATAAGGAGTAAAGAGAATGGCTCAGTTCTACAGCAGGCATGTTTGAGAGATAGAGTACGCCCCAGAAAATCTTGTGATGAAGAAAGCCGAACAAACTACACGAGGACAAGCGGTCAGAAACCTAAATCAAACCAAAACCGACCCCTTCATTATCGATCAAAAATTCACCCCAAGAGCATACATTTTGAAGAAGTAAACGAGAGGAGTCCATCAGACATGGAGCAGAGATAACCTCTAGAAGTTTTTTCTTAAAAAATTTCTTGTATCATATCCTTAAAATAGAAATATTTTTTCACATTTTCTTTTGTACTTTTTAAAGTAAATATTAAATATATGATTTGGTTGATTAAATGCGCAATCCCAGATCCAAACAACACTCGAGGAACTCAAAGAGTTCAAGCGAACAAAAACCTAGCCAAGACTCAAGGAACTTGGACTCGGGCAGAAAGCTGATAACGGTGCAAGACGTCTGATTGGTAAAAGATAACTAAAAAAATGGCAACGGATAAGATGTTCAATTGATCAAACTCATTTGAGAATGTCTAACAGCAACACAAGATATCTGATCGACATTACTCATAAGAAACCAATGCCCAATGCAAAAGCAACAATAAAAACATATCCTTTAATTCAGCCCGAGTCAAGCTCTAGAGATGGTTCCCTACCCATTAGCGATAAGATCCTAAGTGGGTGGCGATCAAATCATACCACAACAAGCCTTGATAGTTACCCCCACGAATGCTGCAATAAAATCCTGTTAATT
Organism: Phalaenopsis equestris; assembly: GCF_001263595.1. Taxonomy (NCBI): domain Eukaryota; kingdom Viridiplantae; phylum Streptophyta; class Magnoliopsida; order Asparagales; family Orchidaceae; genus Phalaenopsis; species Phalaenopsis equestris. The sequence continues at coordinate 80,788 of NW_018250698.1, read as the reverse complement.
TGTCTAGCAAAAGGTGAGGCCCGACAACAACTAGACCGAGCAATAGAAACTTAGGAAGTGTAAGGCTTGAGGCAAACGGTATCGAATGCTGCAATAAAATCCTGTTAATTTGTCTAGCGAAAGGTGAGGCCCGACAAGAACTAGACCGAGCAATAGAGACTTAGGAAGTGTAAGGCTTGAGGCAAACGGTATCACAAACAACTGAGAATTTTTTCTAAAGAAACTAAGCTATCGGCCGACTTCCATCAAAAGAAGAATACAATAAAGGTAAAATCCAGCCGAAAAATCTCATTTTCATTTCATAAACAAAGTATTACAAGATTTTCTTCACAATGATTCCCTGTGAATTACATTTGAATGAAAAAAATAGATAAACCTTCTAAGTATAGGGTAAAAATTGGAGCCGAGTGATATGGTCCGGAACCAAAAAAACAGTCAAACAACGATGAAATTACATTAGGTAGGTAGAGAAAAACTTAAATGAGTGCTGCTCTTATAAAAAAAAATAAAACTAACACAATACCACATTAATCTACATTTCAAGAGTTAGATCTTCTCTCCACAAGCCCTAGACAATGCTAGGAACACCGCAAAAGAAAGAAGAAAAATGTAGCCACAAACATAACATGAAAACAAACCTTACTCTTTCCTCCTAAATACTCCCCTAGAACCTTTCCAAACTTATTCCCCATAAATTCCCCTTTATTCTCTTTTGTACGTGAGTTGTGGCTTCGTGGGTCCCATCTGAGCGTTGGGATCGCCCTAAGTATCCCGAGACTGGGTCGGTTGGCTTAAACCTTCAGTTGGCTAGTTTGGTTGGGCTGGCCGGTCCAGACCGATCCTTCGAGGACCGATTACTCTGCAAGGGAGGGCTCATGCGTATCAACACTCCCCTCCCAAAAAAGCACCTTGTCCTCAAGGTGGAAGGATAGAAAATGCTTTTGGATCCCCCTTCGTAAGGCCCCCACTTAGCTTCATAGTCGGGAGATCTTTCCACCTAATCATTACTTTGCTCCCGCCACCTCTACTCTTTCAATCTCTAAAGGTTCTAAAACCACCTCCATGTCCTCTATCAGCGTCAGAGGTAGTGATGGAGAGGGTGTATGATCTCCGATAGCACACCTCAACTAAGAAACATGAAACACAAGATGGATTTTCGTTGATGGTGGTAGCCTCAAATGGTAGGCCACTGCCACAATGTGTGTCGTAATCTCGTCCAAAATATCACGAAGAAAGTTTTTAGTTCCTCCTTACAAACGACTTCTGTCGATAAAGCCTCAGCTTTAAGTATGTCATGTCCCTAAGATCAAATTTTATCTTCCTCCTATGCCCATCCACCTTTTCTTCATGACTTGTTGGGCTCTCGCTAGATGCCCTAGAACTCTGCCAATTCTCTGTCTCTTTCTTCCAACTATTGGTCAACATTGGATATAGGTGTGGCATTACGCCCGTAGTGTATTAAGTAAGGTGGATTCTGCCCATAAAGAATCTTGGAAGGGCTTGTATGTGTCACGGTGTGGTATGAAGTATTATACAAATATTCTGCCCCGCAATCTGCTTGGCCCACAGTTTTGGCGTATCTGATACAAAGAAATGCTGATATGTCTCTACACTCTTGTTGACCACCTTCATGTGGTCATTAGTCTAGGAGTGATACTCGGTGCTACTTTAAATGATTTTTCCATATAACTTAAATAGCTCCTTCCAAAAATAGTTGAAGAACACATTGTCCTTATTTAATATAATAGATTCTGGTACTCCGTGCAAGCAAACCACTTCCCGTATGAACACCGTTGCCACTGATACCGTTGTGCAACGGTCGTAATGGGTGAAATGTGCATACTTGCTCAAGCACTCCACGACTGTCTGAATCACCATAAACCTCTAATCAGGGCAACCCCTCTATAAAATCAGTGTTCACTTCTTCCAAAACCTTTTCCGATAAGACTAGAGGTTGTAGAAAACCCTCCTGGTTCCATGGTCAGACATTTGTGTCGTTGTCACACAACAAATCACGCCATCATGTCTTGTACATCTCTGTGCATTCTCACTTAGTAAAGCTTTGTCGATAGACGACTGTAGGTTTTTTCTACCACAGAATGTCCCCCAATTGCACTGTCATGAAACTCTTGCAATAATTTAGAAATGTAATCTTATGTCCTCGGTAACACGAAACATCGCTGGTAGAGTAGCTGCTCCCTCTCAATGCATATCCTAGTTGACTATTTGGATCTTGCAGCACCTAGTTGACTATTTGCTACTGTGCAAAAGAGAGAAAGGAAGAAGAAGAGATTGAAGGTGCAAAAAAAAACCTTTGTGCAATGCTCGCGTGGAGAGATTGGAGGAAGAAACCTTTGTCGTCAAGCACCTTCTGCAGGAAGGAAGCAGCGAGTGTTCGCATGTCAAGTCGAGACAGAAGGGAAAAAAATATTGTCGAGCCGTTTTTGAATATACGGGTGGAAGGAGGCGGCTTTAGCGCTATAAAGCCGTGCAGCAGAAACTAGGAAGAAGTATCGTACACACACTTAGGTCTTTCGAGCCAAGTGAGGAAGAAGAAGGAGAAGTGGAATAAGAAAGAAGTGGTGTCGAGGGTTTACTTGGATTGAGCAGCAATCGAAGATGTTGTGTCATGCTCCTATTCAGAGGAAGGAGGTGTTATTCTTGTGGAGGTAGAAGAGTCTCGCGTGCTGTTGGGTCAAGCCGAAGTGGAAGGAGGAAGAAAAGGGAAGAGGGGATCTTACAGCTTCGGTATTGTGCTTACGTAGATGAAGATGAAGGAGGAGGTTTGTGAGCCTAGAGTGTAACAGAAGGTTCCCTAATGTGTTGAGCTTACGCGAGAGTTAGAGTAGCTGGCCAAAGACTTAAGGTAAGTTTTAGATTTTTATTAAGTAATTAATAAAAGGTTATGTATTTTCGAGTGTGAATTCAATTATTTAATGTGTTAATATAAAGTCACTTGAAACAGGCATCGTAGGTGGAATATTTTGATGCCAAGAAGGAAGTTGCCTCGTGCGTGAAATTACGCTTTATAAGCGAACGACAACAATCAAATCTTCTAGATATTTAATAATTTATGATGTAAATTTGCTTAAATTAAAATTATTAGTTTACTTCCTAAATGCTAATGACAAATGTAAATTAATCAGATATTAAAAAGTAGAAGATTAGAGGTTGTAAAATAAAAAGGAGAATTCTAAGCAAGGAAGCAAACCAAAATTTTAAGGTACGAAATTATATAATGACTTATGTGTCATTTTAATTGTTTATCATTAGATATATTTAAGTATTTCTTTTAGGTATAGGATTCTTATCAAATGATATGCACATTCTTTTAATATATGTAGTTGTCCAAAGAAGATTAGTGAATGGTTAAACTATTTTAGAGATCTCGAGGCAAAGGTAGGTGATTTTTTTTCTTTTATGAATTAAATTAATGTTTAATTCAAAAAATATTTACAATAAATAATTTAAAAACAATACTTGAGTCATAAATTTTATTTTGAAAGTCTGAAATGGTATAAAATATGGTAGAAAAATAACATATTGATGAAGGTATATCTTAAATGATTTTAAATTCATATGAAATTAAAGTTAAATGTTTAAGTCATATAGGATTACCCCCAGATGATGCTGACAGTGGATATGATGAACTTATGCACGTTAAAAGAAATGGCAAAGATGTGTCATTGAGTGTAATTTGAGGGTACCTTCAGGCACATTTTTTAGGATACCTTCAGGAATGACAGTAATCTTGTTATAACTTTTAAAAAGGTTAAAAAAGATAAAAACGATAAAGAATAGATTTAATATTTTAATGAAATGAACTGCATTTTCTTTTGGTCATTCATGCATAGCATATCATCAGAATTTAATTCATATTAGATTATAATTATTCACTAAATTATACTTATAGTTGCAATTATTTTTTTATTTCCGGAGAGTTAAAGTTTTAAGTTGATATGTCTGGTATAAGAAACTTGATTTACAAAAGGATGACTACTATTACTTATGGGTATTAGTTTATAATATGAATTTAGTTTCCTTTATTATTTATTTCTGTATAGAGATATTTTATATGTTGGTCTGAGATGTTGTCTTTTGATTATGAAGTTGTAGTTTTTTATGTTTAAATTTTATTGAACTTTATGGATTAGTTGCTCTTTTATATATTTTTGAAAGTTTTTGAAATTTTAAGAAAAGTAAAATGAAGTGTTAATAACGTCTGACCGTAGTTCCCGTATCAGTTAACTCTAAGCACCAGATCAGGTCGTGAGAGGTGCCAGGACAAATGATAGATATGACGATTATGCTTAGCCAATTAGCATATTTCACACCGATAAAACTCTGAATTTTTATTAATAAAAAGATGACTCTACAACATTGCAACGTAATAAAAATTAAGATGACTCAAAAGAAATGACATAATGAAACTTGACTTTTAACAAACTCGGACACAACCGGCTCAAGAACATGCAAAGGGGATAGTGAAGAAAACATCTATGAGTTAAGAGAATAACTTTCCTTAAGCAGGTAGAGACATTGATGCAATTCAACACTGTCAATCACCTTCCCCAATCATCATTTGAAATTCACAACTAGAATGAAATTTAGTGACACAGTTCAAGTCATGAGTAAACTTGCTAATTGAAAGTCAGTTGCAATCTAATTGGGGAATATATACTATATATAAGTGAACTAAATATCCTTGTAGACTCACTTCCTATTTCCCAACAAGCATGGAGTGAGATCCATCGGCAAATCTAACAAATTTGGAGTCGGTAAACTCTTGGTAGTTTGTGAGAATATGGTCTCAACTTATGTGATTAGAAGAACTTGAATCTATTATTCAAAGTTAAAATCTTACATTTTTAACGAGATATGAGGAGGACATGGAACCTTGGTGTATCATCAAGCTAGTAGGCCACTCGGTCTGCTTGAAGAAAATTTCTTCAACAACACCAGTTGTTCTTTGGTGAAGGGGCTAGGGTCAGCTGACCTTTCATACGAGGTAGCAGAATGGGACTTCTGTCTAGATCTTTCCTTGTATGTCCAGGTTTCCAAACTAAAGACTTTCCATATTTTTTCTAGTTATCTTGGGTCAATTCTTGCATTTCAGAAATCAACTCATGTCTAGCTGCAACCAAGCTCCGAGCTTCTACATGTGCATATTGTAGCTCCACCTTTAGAGGCTCTTTAGCTCTAATGTCAGCTTCCATATTCCAAAATTTATCGAGCATTGCCATCATCTTCAATTTATGCTTAAATTTTCCAACAGATATGTGCTTGAAGCCGGTTGCTTCTATTGCAATAGGGGGTTTGAGGGCAACACAGTGACCCATGGAGGGCCTAGGGAGAATCCAACGGAGGGGGCCTACAATAGGGAGGATCCAGCTTCAAAGATGAAAGCAAGGGAAGGCTGGCAGGAATAATTCAACAGAGGAGGTCTTGCAATAAAGAAGATTCCGGTAGTTGGGAGAATTCGACAACAAAGAAAATAGAGGAAGGGGCCTAAAGAGAGAATTCCAGCTAAAAAGAAGAGCCTAGAAGGGTCTACAAGCCAGCTAAGGGAGTTTCAATGGCCATTGGAGAAGTTCCGGTGGCTGGAATAAGCTAGGGTTTGCTCCCACGCTCTGATACCTTCTAACTAAGTGAAGAAAATTGTGTTGTCTTATTTCTTGGTGATCAAATTACAATTCTTTGGGCAAACTTAATTCATACTATTACAACTTATCAAAGACACGACACTAAAAAAAGAAAGGAATACAACATAATAAGAAAGAAATAAGCCGAGAATAAATTTAAAATATGAAACTCAGAATTCCACAACAAACTTTACAACTGAGCCAAATTATTTCTACAATTAATTCGAATTAAGCAAGCAAATGGTATATCGAAAGCAAAACAATGGAGGAATTCAAATTTCTCAATCACTGAAACAGAGAAGAGAACAAGAACCATGGTGACGACACCAGGAAAAAAGAAAGTAGTCGTGGTAGCTTAACATCAGACCTTGGTGACGGATGAAGATAAAAACCTTTCTTGACAATGGCGTGATCCTCTGCTGACACGACGGCGAAGGCAAAGATTGATTAAAGAGTTCAAGAATGAAAGAAGTCACAGAACCTTCTCGGCAACAAGATATTCATTTTCTTTCTAGGCATGAAGACGGTCGTGCCCCCTCTGCTACCAGTGTCGGTCAAAGAAATGAGCAAGCTCGATCAAAGGAGAAAGAGAAAAGGGGAAGTAGCAGAAGATAGGTGTTATCAGAACCAGGAACATCATTTTTACTCTTAGGAGTAACCATTTTGTATTGCATGGCCTTCAATGAGCCAGGAGTAACCATTTTGTATTGCATGGCCTTCAATGAATCGCTAACTAATGAATATCAAAATCACTAATTTCCTTGTCAAACTCCAGAACATCATTAGAACATTGACTTCATTATCTTCCACCTCTATATTTTATATGCAAGTTTTTGTCTAGATTGACTAATGATCAATTTGATGACACGTAAACTTTATCATTACAAAACCTAAAAACCAAATGCAAATGTGGTAGTTTTTCTCTTATGATCCTTATTAATCAGTGTTATTACCCTTAAATGTCATAGATGCAACAAATTGAAATTGCCTATTTTCGAATTGAATAATACACACTTCTAGAAAAATGTAGTAATCTCTTCAAATAAAAAAGCTTTAGTATTTATTCAAAATCTAATTTAAGTTAAAAAATATGCCCAAGTGATAAAATGTAAAGATGTATCATCTGTCTTGATATTAAGTTTCAAACCAAATCTAAAAATTGTGCAATGTATTTTAGGATCTTGAAGGATCTTAGAACATAGCAATAGCTCATAAAATCTGTATATGTATTCAACAGAAATTTTGATAACTTACTTTAATGAATTAAATTCATCAAGAAAAATGAACTAATATGACAAAACTAAATATTTTTATTTAAAAGTCCTTTCATTTTAGCCCAAGAAATATAGGTTCATTCACAATCTTTCTTTTTGTCTTTTCAAGTTTATCGAATAATCTTTTACCTTGCCTAAATAATTACAGTTTTGCAAATCTTACTTGTTGCCTGTTAAAAAAGTAATCTAAATCAAATACCCAGCCAGTAAAAACTTTAGGATCAATTTTGTCATGATACATAGGCACTTCCAACTTAATTTTTCTAGTTCATTTACAATTTACATCAAAAAATTGACATCTATGAATTTAATAAGCATCATCGTTAAATTCCCCTTGTCAATTTTAATTATTTCTCTATCTCTAACAAAACTTAATATTCCAACGACGGGTTCACCCTATCTATTTGGATAAACTTTAGTTTCACAGGGCATGAGGCATGAACTTGATTAATCTTCCATGTGTTAATTTATGCTTTAACCATCTTAAAGATGTTATTGCTTGTTCAACAATACAGTCAATTAAATTTGGCAAGTTGTTAAAATCACATCCCTTTCACAATAATGTTATCTTGATAATTACTCAGCTCATGAGTAACAAATTCACACAATGCAGGATGACCAAGAGTTAGAATTATCTAATGTAGCTAATATGATGCTTAATTTGAATACATGCAAAAAAAATTTGAGAATTCACATATCATAAGCAAATAAATAATCCAAATACTTCCTTTCTTTGAATGTAAGCAAACAATACTGGACTTGAACTTTGCAATGATAATAAAATGTTAACCTGAAAAACAAAATCAGCGAGGATTCCAAACCTTATAAAATAAGTAATCACAATATAGCATCCACTAATTAACATTCTAATGTGCTGAATTTAAAAAATAATAATAATAAGACCACTAACAAAACAATATTAAATTATGTTCGATAAAATAAGAACAAGAAATGAGAAAACAGAAGAGGAAAGTGGGCCAGAAAATAGTAAAAGAAAATTACTTCACCAAAATTTGATAGCCGCACATGTACTGCACTCAAAGGAAATGACTTCAAATCCAATTTGCACAAACAAGATTAAAAAGATAAAAAAATGTATTAAGCCAAAGCTCCACATCTCATACCTCCAAACATTTATTTATAGACTTTTCAACCCCTAGGCTAATAGTATAATTGGCTTAAAAATCAACTCAATTCAAGTTCTAGATAATCCGAACAGATAGAAAATAATTCACCTTTTAATTTTAAATCCAAAATCCTCTTCCAATCATGCAGCTTCAGAACCAAAAAAAAAAAAAAAAAGTAAAACAAGAAAACCCCACATGAACCACACCACATGCAAGAAACATAAAAGTATATAACGATAACACTGTCACCCAAAAGAGAGAATTCCACAAGCTGTAATTCCAAATTTCTACTGCCCGAGAAAATAAGTCACCACTTCCCAATTACCAAGTAATATTGCATCAATTCAAACCCACCACCACCTTATTCCCCAAAGTCGCTATGGAAAACTAACCCAAATTGAATCAATACTAAAACTATGCCCAATCATATGAACTAACCTAAGCTAAGAGATACAATACATCCCTCTCATCCACCTTTACTAGCATTTAATCATAGAATAATCAAAATAAAATAAAATATAGACAAATAAACTGGTCAAAAATCAGTCTTTGATGCAATGTTTTCTATTAAAATAAAGAAGTAGATTTTCATCGCTAGCCAGTACCCAAAAAGTACCTTCAAAGCAACAACAACAATAACAAAAAAGCCTTTATCCAACTAAGTGGGATGGGCTATATGAATCCCTTTTCTCCATTGTGCCATATTTCGTTTAATTCTAATAAATTAAGATCATTTTTTATACAACAAGTCCAAGACTTTTTAGATCTACCTCTATCTTTCTTACATACGTTGAATTTAAAGCATCTACTCTCCTAACCAGTTCATCAGATCGTCGGACCAAACCATCTAAGAAAACTCGCTCTAATCTTGTCTGGCAATGGAGCTCCCTTTCATGGATGCATTTGTTTCACATTTTGTCACTAAGTGTCAAACCACTCATCCACCTAAGAATTTTCATCTCAGCAACAACTAACTTAGTTTTATGCTTCTCTTTCAAAGACCAACTTTTGTGTCATAAAGCATTGCAAGTCTCACCACAACCTTATAAAATTTTCCTTTAAGTCCAAGCGAAATTTTTCTATCACACAATAGGCCCGATGCATCCCTCTATCAACCATCAAACTTGAATTCTACTAATAACAACCCCATTTATATCACCATCACTTTGAACAAGGGACCTGAAAATGTTTACGACTTTTAATAATTTGGTCACCTATCGTTATAGCTCTGTCACTCGGTCTACTACTACAAAAATTACATTCCATGTATTCTGTTTTAGATCAACTCAAATGAAAACTTTTAAACTATAATGTAGACCTCCATAATTCAAGTTTCTTTTTAAGTCTTTCTATTTTTATCAACAAGAAGGATATCATCAGCAAAAGCATACACCGAGGTGCATCCCATGTAAATGTCTAGTAAGAACATCCAAAACTAAACCAAAAAGGTATGGGCTTAAAGTCAATCCCTAATGTAATCACACTAAAATAGAAAAATGTTTGGCCAATGCTCTTTACGTTTGAATACAAATAACAACTCTAATATAAAACATAATTACGATAAATTTCTAAAAATAAAATGAAACAAATTATGTGCAGCATAATGAAGATAATATCTCCCAAAAGACTTCCGCACATTTATCAAATAATAATAAAAAAAATCGTGGCAAATTCTTGTTAATAAGTTATTTTACTTACATTGATGAAGGTAGAATTCCATAGACGAAAAGAATGAGTGCAAACAACATTAGGAGTTTAGCAGCTGATGAGATAAACGTTCTTTCAGAGAGTAAAAACCAGTAATGCAACAGAAACAATACAAGTAAACAAGTAAAGGTCCTCCTGTCATCTCTCCATAATAATATGTCAGCCACTGCAACAGAAATCAATACTGAGTCAGGATATGAAAGATGGGTAACAAATGGAGCATAAATGATGATAAAGAAAAAAATCAAACTACAAATAAGTCAAAAATATGTTGAATCAGTGTTGCAAATAAGAAATTCATTTTTTTTCTACGCAAAGACTAACATCTAAATCATGATAATATGAATTTCAGTGCTGCACAAAAAATTTCCTATAATTTTAATTCTTTAAAAGAAACTTGATCAATACTTCACTACAACTTGTGTATAAGAATTTGTAAAACCAAAAATCAGTCAACTAAGTTGCTCATCCCACCCCTTTCATTCCCAAGTAGATTCTCCGCGTTGGATGGTTTGGTCAGATCATGCCAGTTCACGTCAGTAATGCCATTAGCTAGTTGCGAGAATGATGCTATAGTTAATGTAACGCCATCCTGGATAAGTCCAAAAATAAAGAAACAAAAAATCAAAGTTTAATGAATTCTCAACATAGAAAACCATTCCATTTCATAATTTTTACAAGGTTGAAACCGACATTACAACTATAGAAATACCCATCCATAACACAGGAAAGCACATTCAAAGATCAAATAAAAATTATGAAGAGATTGCATAATGCAAATCAATGCTCTTGAACAAATACACCGTCAGGCAAAACTGAAAAAGAAAACATGAGGGTCCAATCACAAGAGAGCTCATTACAATAAAAGGAATTAATTCGATGTTAGAATCAGCAATTGAAAGAAGAACAAAATGTGAACCTCTAGTGAAACAACTGGGGAATATCCGATAACTCTTTCAGCATTAGAACAATCAAAGGTCCTTGTGCCTGTAAATGATCGAATTGTGGAAGCAGTAACAAAAGGATTGGAAGTTTTGCATGAAAGCAACTTCTCCTGAAAGAATTTGGCTACCTCAGCAAGAGCCAAGACAAAATTGGCTGGAAGATGGATGCTTGGCCTGAGAAAAGATAAAAATAGTCAACTCAAAAGTGCATACATAAAATTGCTAAACACTTAGAAAATATGATAACGTTCCAAATTATACTAGGTTAGTTTGAGTAAGCATTTGAAAGCACAGTTTCTTCCATTTCCTTCAGATCAAAAAATTAAACTGCAGCTGCACTTCACATGTGAATTAATGCTCAATCATATTCTGTGCATAACATTGTCACCAGATTTTGGTTCTATTTCTGATTATGCTATCAATTAAACGCTCAAATTACAAGCCAAGTGAATTTGTAAGGAAAATAAACAACGAGCACTGCTAACAAAAATTGCAGATATCATAAGAAGGTGTTTTGATATGTCAGTTCTTAAATTCATTGCAAACCAAATAAAATAGCTTGGCAGGTCTCAGCAACCATCTAACAGCTTCTGCAACGAACAGCGTCAATTTATGAATAACAGCTCCAACTTATAATTCCTCCACCAGTATATAATCACTATGAGTGCTCAAAAACCAAAATGCTGTCATTCATTAGAAACAAAAATATAAAATATAACACAAATTAATAAAAAAACACTAATCATTAATACTAGAGGAATATTTAGAATTTGGCCACTGGGCCTAATTTTTATAATCCGTTAGACCTGTCTAGAAGGAAAGATGAAGATAAAAACTTCATAGATCAGTAAGGCTTGTTTAAAATAAAATATCTAGATCTAGGGAATAAACACGTGAAGAAACACCTGAGGTGGCCTTTTGCACTGGAAATGGCGATACAAACATGAACAAATATAATTGAATATCATATCAATTACAATTAAAAGTAGCCTCAACAACAAAAAAGCCAATTATAATAAAGATCATACTACATGCCCTTGCAAATATGCAAATGCAACCATATCTTGAACTACAGTAATAGCTTGGCAAGTCAACATAAACCCCAGCAAAAAGGAATAAAAAAATATACTCATAGACTCACCTTTGGTATCCCAAGCCTTCCAACATGATAGAAAGAAAGTCCCAAAACATCATAGGTTCTTGATTTGTGATGAAAAACGGCTGTCACAGAAGTTTCAAGCAAAAAAACTATCAGTTTACCAATCAATAGAAAATCAGGGAATATTAATAACCAGCTACAACCAGATCGTGATACCTTTCCAGCCACATAGGGTGTTCCCAGTCGTAGAGCTTCATCTGCACATATACTAGCATAGGCAACATTCTCAATGTATGTAAAGTCCCATGAATTTTTACCACTTCCAATGATGAACTGAAATTACAAGATTTGATTAGTTAAAACAAAACTGATAACTTGAACTGGAAAGCATGATATAGCACAAATATGCAGAAGAACATTCGTAGAAAAGAAGGAAAAAACCGTGCAAAAGGGTAAACTTTACTGAAATTCAACAGGAATTGAAGATAAAAAGGAACAATAGAAAGTAAAATGTATACTTGTCCATACAGGAAAAGTGTCTACTCAATAACAGTGCTTATGTATTTATAACCAGAGTAAATACTTTTGTCACAGGGAATCCTAGTTGTTATGGATGAATGTCTGGGATGCGTTGGTGTTGGAGGATGGCATAAGGAGGCTGAGTATTCTGACAGATGGTTATGCTGGTCATATGCTGCCTTTACCGCCCCACAAGATGATGATCCTACTTGGATTGTCAGGTTGGAGCTGGGGAATAAGAATCTAGCAAATGATAATGATTTTTTGAAGAGATCAGCCAATTGATCCTGAGAGCTAATATGCTGAACGAGGAGCATTTTTACCTTGAAACAGTCACAAATAAAGAGATGATCGTCTTCGATGTGTTTGGTGCGGGCGTGAAACATAGGGTTGCTGACTAAGCCAATGTCTGTGATGTTCACTGTGGAGAAGAATGTTGTGGTTGATGGGAAATGACAAATTCACCAAGTAAATGACACAACAAGATAACCTCGGTAGCAACTAAAGCGAATGCCCTGTGTTCTACTTCAGTGGAGAAACAAAGCAATAGAGTTTTATTTCTTTGCACTTCGTGATATAAGATTGATATCGATAAAGATGAAATGCCTAGTTGTGGATTTACTGTATATGGAGTCCCCCCGCCCAGTCCAAATTAGTGAATGCTTCAAGAGTGAATGCAGATGTGACGTCCTGTTTCAAATACCATAGTGAACCGAAGAGGGGGAGAGAAAGCGAAAAGTTAGGAAACCGAAGAGGGTGGGAAGAAGCGAACTGTCGGAAACTCAAAGGTCACTTGCATTCTATTAGAACAATGCATGTAAAGAAGACGAGGCGAGTTCTACATCATAAAAAAGCTTGAACCCATTCAAAGGAGAGGGGGATCGAATGGCTAGGGCAAAGACATGTGCAGTGGTAACTAACCTCGAGTGCACTTACAAAGCCGAAAAACAAGAAGATCGCAAACCAGGAGAAAATTTTACATACTTAGTCCGGTCGTAGCTCTGCTTCTCGACTCCAATAATGTGTCTAGACTCCAATAAAATTAAGTCAAATGTACAAATTTTAAAAAAACACTTACATTTCGACTAATAAATTTATAATTTTTTAAAGAATGGGCCACTGAAATACACTTGGAGTTGTGTTATTGGAGGCCGGACACAGAGTTGTGTCTGGACTCCGTATGTAATTTTTTTTCTCAAACCAGGACTTTCTGCACATGTTCGATGTCGGGGACGAGGGTGACGCCGCTGTTGTGCAAAGGAGGAGGTGAGTGCAGAGGTTCCTCCGCGTGTAATGACACTCAATCCAGCCGATCGAGGCGAACAAGAAGAACGGGGAAGAGAAGCAGTGCACTCCCTGAATGGAAGAAGCAAACCTATGGAAGGAGTTTTCCTGTACGCAAAAGTTAAATACAGCAAAAGAGGAGGAAGATGGGTTCACGTGCATGAAAGGGGCTTCGACCTAGGCCTCTGACAGCTCCGTTCGAAGAGTTGTTGTGTCCGCCCTGAGAGCCGCGAACTCAACCATGTATTCCTGGCGAAGAGCAACATGTCCTTCCCTTCCTTCAGGTCCGCTATGGCAACCTCCATTTGTAGGCCAGCTTCCCAGGCTAAGAAGTCCACTGTTTCGTCCAACTAGCGAGCCAGCAGTGCGGGTGATCCTCGCCGACCATCGGTCAACCTCTTGACGTTCATAGAACCAAAGAAACATCAAGTGACACCTCCTCCATGAACCAAAGCGAAAAGTCCCTTAGCCGCCTCAAAAGCTGAGGGATGGTTGATGGCTGCAAAAAGCACCGCGAAGCAAGCGGCCACTTCACGCAAGTATACGTGTCCAAGTCGTAAGCAGTTTTAAAGGAGTACTGCATACCATTTTCATAAGGAAGTTGTCAGCCGGGAATTTCGAAAAAAGAATTTGAATTTGAATTTAAGTATATATAGATATAAATGTAATTTTGATTTAAAAAAAAGAATAGTATTTTGATTTTAAAATAAATGAGACCAAATAGGTCTCACATATTGGACAGTTTGGTTGGCTGAACGTGATATCACAAGTAATACACTATCCCGAAAAATAAGCATATCACTTGTAGTAGATTCAACCACCCAAACCAAAGAATTTTGTGACATCTATTTAGTCTGCGAAACTTTTTATATGAGACCGACAAGTTCCCCTACTTAATATTAAAATTAGATGGGGTTTATTTTACCTGTGTTCCAAGTTCCCTATAGAGGCAAGCCGTTATAGTTAATCACATCTTAAACTTAAGAAAACTCTTGATTAAGATTAGTGATTCTGCCTTCAAAATTTCAAAGTTTAGGCTTGCAAGATTGGACACGAGAAAGAACGAGAAAGATAAATGGGAGTGGTTCAAATAAGAACAGTTATTTTAAGGAATCCAAAGAAAAGAAGAGTAGGGGATATCAAGAATCCGAGAACCCCGGTGACCTCCCAACTATCCTATTGTTAAGCTTTATGTCTTTGAAATAATGTTATTCAATGTTTACTCCTACAATTTATTTTAGAATTTAGGATTTACATTCGCACGATATCTGATCGTGTAAATAGCATAGAAATATAAAAGGATTTACACCGTATCGTACGTCAACATCAGAATCCTAAAAAATATTAGGACTTATAATTGCACAATAAGGTTGTACAAAAACCTAAAGACACATGTGAGGATTTGTGTTGCGTCAGGCGAACCACCTCAAAATCCTATAGTTTGTTATTTAAACTAAGGAAAATGTTTAGTTGTCGTAGACTTGTTGTACTGTTGTAAATCGCCATCCCCGTCCGCTAAGTCCTAGTCGTGCTGCCCACGAAGAGTTATTTCATGCTCCATGTAGTAATAGTTTTAGGTCCAGTGTTTTATAGGTGAGCGTGCAATATTGTTATTTGGTGACTTACCACTATATACCTCCCAAACTTGGCTATATCCACAATATTTTATAGCTAATTTAAAACATACATAAACTAAATATGTTATATGAAAGTTCAGTAAATTAAAACAGTATAAGGTGCGGTAAATAAAAGAAGTATAAAGGAAATGCAGTAAAGTGCTATAAATATACTACTATAAATTTTGGGTACTTGAGTTTCTTGTTATTGTTGTACCTGTAAATGGGATCAGCGTCGAAGGTAACAGTATAGTAGAGAAATTTAGCTAACATGACAACCATGTATTTATGTATAACATAATAAATGACGGAGTAATATATGGAAAGCCCTGAGGATAACTGAAAAGTGACCCACATACTCGAAACAAATCGTAAAAAAAAAACACAAACAAATAAAACAAAACACAACATCACGTATAAGGGATCAAAGATGGGTGATTTATATGTGACGTTGGGAATGTCCCCAATTGTCAGGAGAACTTGAGTGTAAGATTCAAGCTCAAATCTCGGAGCATTGGGTTTCATTTTAGGTTAAGTTATGACGAAAATTTTACTAATTGATTTAATTAAATCAGTCATGAATCACAGCCTGGTGTATATCTTGTCTATTGCTTTACTAATTTATGAATTAGGGTCGGGTGTCTAGCTTTATTATCCATTTGAAAATTAGGTTGATGAACTATCACCTAGAGTGTGCTCCTAAAATCTAGAAAGCCTACACTTTAACTTGAGGTTGAAGTATTTTAAAGTGCTTTCTTCAATTAAGTGTTTTCCAACTAATCCTCGAACATCTTTGGATCAAACTTAGCTCACTATTATGCTCTTAAGGCCGAGGGGGTAAACTTATGATTTTATCAAACAGGTTCATGAAATATGCTTCAATCCTAGTTAAAACAGTTGGGTTTTAGTCTAGCCAATGATTAGGAGTCCTAATTAATAACATACTGATCTTTCAATTTATGTCCCTAACTCTTGAATCATTTAAGCTCTTACTTTCTCCCAATTCTAAACAATTCTCACACTTACAATTTTATCTTTCATATGTAAAAAAAATAGTTAATGCTTTGCTACCCTATTTCCCCTTGAGTTTCAATCATCTCAACAGACTAATTATCATTGTTTTTCTTTTAGTTTTCTCCCCTCTGATTAACCCATTTTTCTAAAGGCGTGAATCAGTCTTGAAAATAATTAATTCAGAAATTCTTATTTTTAACTTAACAACTAGCAAGAAAAAGGAAAACAAAACCAAATGAGCGGAAGAGGTCGACCCACTGAAACAAAATCAGCAAAGCCAGAAGTGAAACCGCAAGTGAATCGGTCTAAAAACGTTTAAATTCTTTCAAAAACAAATAATCAAATCAACTCCCAAAACATCAAGCAAATTGGACTCGAAAAGAGCATTTGAAGCTTTCAAAACAACAAGAATATAACATTTAAAATGACGTAAAAGTAACGTTTGAGACTTCCAATTTAGTATTGAAGAGAAGACCCAAATGAAACAATTCAAATTTTCAAAAAGAAAGAAACTCCAAAGACTTTCAAATCTTCAAAAATCAAAATGACTCAAAAAGACTTTCAAATTTTTCAAATAAAACACTTAAAGCTTCCAGGTTTTGTAAAAGTAAAGTATTGTCACTCTCCCAAACTTTTCAAATAGAGTTTGAAAAGTTTCAGATTTTTCAAATGTAAAGCATCAAAGTATTTGTAAACTTTCCAAATTTTTCAAGTAGAACACTTAAAGCTTCCAAGTTTTGCAAAAGTAAAGAATTGCCACTCTCCAAACTTTTCAAATAGAATTTGAAAAGTTCTCAGATTTTTCAAATGTAAAACATCAAAGCATTTGTAAATTTTTCAAATTTTCTAAATAGAACACTTAAAGCTACCAAGTTTTGCAAAAGTAAAGCATTGCCACTCTCCAAACTTTCCAAGTAGAGTTTGAAAAGTTTTCAGATTTTTCACATGTCAAGCATCAAAGTCATAAGTCTTTGCAAAGAGAATATGCAATCTTTCGGATTTTTTCACATGAGTATAGCACCAAAGCTACAAGTCTTTGCAAAGAGAATATGCAACCTTTCAGATTCTTCACGAGATAGCACCAAAGCTTCAAGGCAAAAGGGAATATGGAAACTTTCAGATTTTCACATGAGTATAGCACCAAAGATTTTGTGAACTTTCCAAATTTAATACGAGAGCTTTCAGATTTTTCAAGAATAAGGCACCGCCACTTTCCAAGCTTTGTAAACAAACATAAAAGTCTCTCAGATTTTTCTTAAAGTGAAACACCAAAGCATTTGTAAATTTTTCAAATTTAATATGAGAGCTTTCAGATTTTTCAATAATAAGACACCGTCACTTTCCAAGCTTTGTAAACAAACATAAAAGGCTCTCAGATTTTTGTAAAAATGAAGCATCACAACTTCCCGAATTTTGCAAATGAACTACACAATATTTTCAAATTTTGCAAGAATAACACCCAAGCTATAAGTATTAAGCACCACCAAAAGAGTGTTAAAGCCCCGCTTCTAACTTATAAGCCACTTTGATATTCCACACGTAATTTCCAACAATTTTGTATGTTTTGTATCATGAAAATGAAAGAAAATATATTTCCAAATAATCTTGTAACTTCCATGCAAGCCACACAATCATGCCATCATTTCATTTTTAGAAGGTGAAATTTGCATAGCTAAGGTGCTAGATGCGTAAATATGTAAGAATTGAGTGGTGTGTATGTAAATTTTCCAAGGAATAGTTAAGACCAGCCTAAAACTCATGTTCCTATTTTTAAAATGAACTGACTTAAAAGAAAGATGAATATAAACAATAGATATATAGGTGGGGAAGCTGCCCAAAAGGTGGAAGAGTTTCCCATGCCGAGCACCATTAGACGGATGTGCTCCAGATTGGAGATCAAACTTGCATTGTGCATCCATTTTGCACAACTTGCACCCTTGTATGAAACTACGGACAAACTCTTTAGACTTTTGTATGGTTTAAGATTTTCGAGCACATTCACATCTAAGTCAGAATTGACAAAGTTCCGCAGGCTTCTAACTCCCATGTCTAAGTTCCATTAATCAACAGTATTGCCCCAATTCAAGAATAAATATGTGAGTTTTCTCCTCTCAAGTAATTTTGTTGTGCGAGCCTCCCTAGCATCCTTCACATTCCTAGAAAATGTATTTTTAAATTGCGCAACTCTCTCATTTGTTCCAACTCACCAATTCTATAACCATTCTCATTCTTAACATTAAAATCAATTATTTCTTAAAGTGACCTTAATTTCCCAATTCCAGGTGCATTAGAAAATGCATTCAGGGGCAATTCCAAGTGACCCAAATTAGAAAGATTACTTTAGAAAATGCATTTAGGGACAATTCCAAGTGACGCGGATTAGAAAGATTACTCATATCGCCAGGCAAGAAATAATCAGAGCAAAATTGCTTAAACACATCTTTATAAATTATGAGCACATTAAACCCAAGGCATGAATGTAGAATAAAACAGATAATTCCTTCAAATGTTTGAAGAAAGGAGGAATAGGGTCACCTCTTGATGCAGATCCAAAACAAACTCAAGCACAAGCCTAAGAAAAAAATATTAGGAGGAATAGGGTCACCTCTTGATGCAGATCCAAAGCAAACTCAAGCACAAGCCTAAGAAAAAAATATCAGAAAAAAAATCAGCAGCACTTCCCTTAAGAACTTTGATGCAAAAGCACAAGACTCCTAACCAAAAAGCTTCGAGAATACAGCAGCGAATGCACACGACTGATAGAGATCCAACAATAACCAACCAAAGATGCAAGAACACTTTCTCTCTTCTCCTCCCAAAATTTCAACAACCCCCAACCCTGCCTTAGGTAGGGCTTTTATAAGCAGGGAATAAAGAAAGAGATGTACCTACCATGATATAGTGGCCAAATGAGGTAACGGGAGAGGAAGAGACACATTTAGGGAGAGAAAACAATTGACCTAGGGGAGAGGAAAGGTAGGCCAGGAGGAAGGATCGCGATTGGCGAGTTGTTCGGTGGAGCGAGGCTCGAGGTGGGGCGAGGCGCTGGAGGAATCAGGTGAAGAGGGGGAGGTGAGTCACGTGCGGCTGATTGCGGGAGCTAGGCGATCGGGTTCGATCGCGAAGGATTGCGAGCGGGAGAGGAGTGCGGCCTGGATTGTGATTTTGCGTGCGTGAGTAGGGATTAAATGGGATTTTCTTTTATTATTAATTTTTTTATAATGTTTAATATTTAAAAATCTCGATTCGCGCATTTTTTTCTTGTGCATGAAATCATGGCAAACTGTATGTCTTTTTTAGATAATCTCGATACTCCGGACGCACCGACGCAGTCTGTTTCGTCATCTGGGTCCTTCGGACGAATTTATCAATTTGCGTGTGATTTGTTCGTGTGTGGAATTATAGAAATGTGGGTGTCATTCTTACATAAAATCGACGTCTCAGACGCACCGATGCAATCCATTTCGTAATCTGAGGTCGTTCAGACAACTTCGTCGACGATCGGGTAAAAAAAACGTCAAATTCGATGCCTTCCAATTTAGGTCTGTGATTGACCGTTTCAAAAATTGATTTATGTTTTGATTAATTATGAAGTTTTTTTTTACAGGTGTAGGTGACGCGAATTGTGGTTTTTGTGTGTGCGAATGTACTAAAGTCATTATGGCTATCCTTAGGCCTTTAACCCTTAGGAAGTTTACTCGGGCTCCGGCGTGTTGGTCTTAGCCACTCAGCCTAGTGGTGATGGTACATGATCTTAGCCACTCAAATAGGTGGTGACAGCTCGAAATCATAACCACTTGACCAAATGGACATGGCTTTGGACCACCATTGTGAGGTTTTGCAAAAGAGTTAAGAGACGATTCGAGTTTCTAAACAGTGTGGGTCCCAACACTAGTCCTCTAAGATAGTCGATAGGAAAGTTCTATGGCTAGATCCTAGGCTCTAGAAGAAAGAGTAAGGAAGACCCAAAATGAGGTCAACAGAAGTGTGTTAAGAAATTGATTTGAAACTAAAAAAAGCCATAGTTTACTGATGACTCCAACCTAGTTCGATGAGATCAAAAAACAAGAAAGGAAATCCTAAAACTTTCAAATTTTGTAGAAAACAAAACAGAAGAAAGGGTTGTTCAAAGTTCTTTGGTGTTTTTCCATTATTAATGAGGATCTTGCCTTTGTGATTTAGGTGTGACACCTGGCTTGATTTTTTATGCAAATTTCTCTTACGTGGTTGTCGTCAACTAGGGATATTATGTTTTTCTTAAGTCTATGCCTAGGTCCCACGAAGCTTTGGAATCCACAAAGATAGCTTCCGCCTATCTTCATGGCTTCCCCAATAATTTCAAATCCCGGCTAAATGTTGCAAGATTCAGAATGAAATATTGTTATTTCACTGGTATCTCGTCGTTAACCTAATTGTCCCACTACGCTTCTGTTGAAGTCATAGATCACAATAGATCTTAACATGCTAAATGGTCAGGTTAGGAGTAAACGAAGGACAAAAGGTTAAAAAATAACGTATATCAAATTAAAGCGCAGAAAAACATATATGAGAAATCAAGAACGAAAAACAAACCAAAAAATTCATTCAAAAATCATAGAGGCGTGAAAGTTATTTAGTTTTTTTATGGCTTGAAAGAAAAACAAAAAAAATTCATTGAAATAAAACCTGCAAGAAATATTTTTATTGAAAAAAAACAACATAAAACACTTTGTTCTCCTCTGTGACAAGAACAACGCTCAAATTATCTCAAAAACCTCTCTTAAAAAAGTTGGACAAAGAAATCTAAGAGGAGAAGAAAACCTCCCTCTAAACCTAGCCTCATTTTGTAATCTCCCCTCCAAAAGCTCTCCAAAAGTCTACAATTAAGTTATTTTTATAGCATTAGTTCAAAATTCTTCCCAATTTCCTCAGAATCCTACAATAAGGATTTTCCAAATCAGAATATATATGTCGGTGTGATCACGCACGTTCTACGGCATAATTACACCTTATGCTCGGGTTGGGCAGTGTGGTCACGCAATGATTTAAAGTGGTTATGACAATCCCTTCATCACGCGATTCATTTCCACATTTGGGTGTGACCATGCTTGAAATCAGCTTGACGCTTAAGTGGCATGGCCACGCTAATTCTAAATGTCGCTACGCCGGTCTGGATTCTCACAAAATTCCTCATTTTCACTCCGATTTTCGTGATATTCCTCCTGCAACCTGCAAAATGCAATTTCAACCTTCCAAAAGCGTAAAATCATGTATTTAAAGTAGTAAATTGTTGACATCAAAGCATAAAAAGTGTAAAAATTTGACGCATTTCAATCCCCCCAAACTTTACCCATTACTTGTCCCAAAGTAATCCCTTTATTTTGCTTAGATTTTCAAAGAAATAAAGACCTTTCTTTCATGCAATTCTTGGTCTTATTAATAGGGAGGAAGTGAAAATTTGTTAAGGTTACATGATCTCAATTTTCAAGTTATAATTTCTTTGAATAATATAATCTCGTACCTATCATGATTTGTCTTTTGTTTAAACATAAGAATTAATTTCTTGTTAGATTGATAGGACTACGATTTCATTCTCCCTCATTAAAAGTCATTAAGCACTTGATTTTTTTTATTACAACACCAACTTCGCCTTGACTTTTTATGAATTACAAATTCCCTAAGATTTCTGATAAAGATATAAGTAAATCATTTGACAAAGAAAAAGGCCAGAATATCAAAATTTTAGAACTGAAAATACTTATCCTCAAGCTTCTTCTTCAGGCCATCCATATACTTTTTTGAACAGATATTTTTCTTTTTGAAATATATATACATGAAGCCTACAAAAATTACTATATCTGGTTAAGTGTTAAACCATTTTTTTTTCCTTTTTTTCATTGTAAATCCCGACTCAACCTTAATCAAATGCTTACTCACCCCTTGTCATGATTCCTAGTTTCTAAATAAGTTCAATCAAGTTAAGTTTCATCCCTTATTGAAAGAAAACATTAAGGCTTAAGCAACTTTAGTAAGAAGTCTTTAATCACATAAATCCCCCTTTCTAAATATCAAAGGATTTCTAAGTTTAGGTAGAAGAAAATCCCCCTTTCTAAATCATTTTAGGTATATAATTACCAATATGCACTTCCATACTACCTTTAAATAAATTTCAGATTTCCTCCACTTAATTTTTATTTTCCCAAAATTAATAGACCAAGAAGATGTATGAAAGTAGGAAGTAAATAAAATCTCAGCAAGTCAAAGAATTACCTGTAAGCAGTTAACAGAAAAAATGACTCCAACCTTATTCCAAACCCTACTAGCTACATATGAGTTATGCAACAATAGAATATTAACAATACAGATGATCAATCGCAGATCAAACCATATCAGGAAAAAAAATAGAAGCACGATATCAGAGTGCTAAAAGTAAAGTGCAGGCAAACACGTAGAGGAAAGACAGTAAATGAAGCAACATAATGTAATACGGGAAAATCAGCCAACAACCTCATCAGTACATCAGTACAAAAACATCAGAGAGAATAAGTCCAAAATACATCAGTACATCAGCAAAGCAGAAAAAGGCAATCAATACAACAGAATACATCATTAGAAATAAGTACAATCTCCCTATTCCTCTCGGTCACCCTCCTCCATAGTATCACTGCAGGACTCCAAATGGTGAATGGTGGTGGTGTTGGTATAGGTCCTAACTCCTAGTGCTCTTGGAATGCCCCCAACCGCCAATAATTGTACTTGTACTAGTGTTGGAGCTAGTTGGCGTAGTAAGCAGACTAACAGTGTAGGTCATCTAGCTACCACGGCATGGTGTCATCTGTGCTCGGAAGCTCTCTCACATCTCTAATCAGCTCCCCCTGGAGTGTCAGCATCTCCTTCACGTATCTGGTCAAGTCATAAAAGGTGGAGTCATGGGACACCAAGGACCGATGTCGAGACGAACTCTCTTCGCACTAAGAAGAAGCAGCAGACTGCGAGGCATATTCATCTATAGAAGACCTACTGATCGGAATATGCATATGCAGAAGCTCCTCATCATCACCTCCCAAAATACCCTCACAAGCACATAAGGCAGTGATTAGACTAGAGTGCCCTAAAACTACGATCGACTGACCACTAGTAATATAGGCAATAGACTAATGGATCAAGACACCAACATCAATAGAAATGAACTTTTGAATACAAAAATTTAGAACCTACTCCTTTGACACGTCGGTAAGCCTAATAGTGGGTAGCATCCTACCAATAATAAAATAGTGTCATGCCTTAACCTTTCTAGTGAGGTGGGTAAGGGAAAACCTGATCAACACTTCCCCATCATCCTTCGGGCGAGTCCTCCATGCATCTGTGGAGGTCGTGAGAAAACTAATTACATCCTGATAATCAGAGGAAACGTGGATACAGAGCCCGCAATTAAGGATGTTAAGCACATTACAAATGTGGATGATTGTGGTGGCATCAAAAGGGAATTCCTCGCACAAAGACTCTCCTGTCCACGGATTCATTCGCATTTGCGTAGAATTCGGGGACGATATTGATGACGGCGGGTTCAAAGACGAGAAATTTGCCACCCACAACAATCAATCTCAAGCTCTATCTCTTCCCCTGGAAATTGGAATGCCCTCTCAGGGATAAGTTTCTTCTTACCCACGAAGCTCAAAGAATGTTGTTGGGCCACCGAGTTCACAAATTGTTTATTATCGTAGGAAGAGGAACTACCTCTTCCACATATTTTTGGAGCCATGATAATCAAATCAAATAAAAATTGAGGCTAAACAAAAAGTAGGAAGAAGATCTCAAGAGGAAACAAATTTTGGTCACAAAGCAATCCCTCTGGCAAGAAAACAAAATCAAAGGAAATGAACGCTTGCTGGAGGCAACAAACGCAAGGATTTCTCTTCCATCACCCTGATCTCTCTTCCCTACAAATTTGGTGAAGTTCTGGCAACTTTTTCGATGATCCTAGGTGCTCTAGGCCTATGGAGGTGAAGTGCTCTAGTGGGAAACGAATGAAAAGAAGATGAATAAGGAAAAACAGCCAACGCAGCTCGTGCATTAAAAGGGCATAAACCGTTGCCTGGTGAGGTCGCGAACCGGTGTGGCCACGCCGAAAGCGGCATGGTCATGTTGGTTCATACAACACTGCGGGTAATGCAGGCATGGCCATGCCGTAAAGCAGCGTGGCCACGCCCGAAAGCTATGTGGTCACGCCGTAGCGAATTGGGCTGTGGGTGAAGAGCCAGCGTGAACACGCCGCATATGCGACATAATTTCGCCAAACTTTTTGTTCGCCGGTGTGGTCACGCTGGTTCTAGGCGTGGCTACGCTGAGTGTTGCCCAAGTGTGGGCCCCGATTTCACTCCCTAGACTCCATTTTAAGCACTATTTCTACTCGTAACCTCATAAAAATACTCTAAAGCACAGAAAATAGCCAGAGAGAACATCAAAAAGCATGCAAACCTCAAAAATGAAATTCAAAGGAAAAATTCAAAGCAAATGAATGGAAATAAATTCAAAACAATACATAACACTTGGATTACCTCCCGAGGTAATGCTTGGTTTAACGTCGCCAACTACTATTTTGGATGAATCCAATCTTAGGATTGCAAGAGGACCTTTACTCTCTCCTCCTAGATAAGGTTTCAACCTCTACACATTAATATCTTCCCAGTTTTGTTATCCTGAATGTTTACAATTTCAAATGGGTACACCTTTACTACAATAAATGGTCCTGACCACCTAGACTTCAATTTTTCTGAAAATAATTTCAATATTGAATTATACAGCAAAACCTCTTATCCAAAGTAAAATTCTTTACTAAGTAGCTTCTGATCATGACACTTTTTCATCTTTTTCTTGTAAATTTTGGCATTCTCATAAGCTTCTAATCTAATTTCATCCAATTTGTTCAACTGTCGTAATCTTTTCTCTGCCACATCTTACAAATTATAATTAAATTATTTAAATGTCTAATAAGTCTTATGTTTCAAATATACTGGTAAGTGAAAAGCTTTTTCAAAAATCTATCTGTAAGGTGACATTCTTATGGGAGTTTTGAAAGTTATCCTATAAGCCCATAATGCATCACCAAGCCTAAGGAACCAATCTTTATGGTTGGGGTTAAGAGTTTTTTCAAAGGATCCTCTTAATCTCTTTATTTGAAACCTCAATTAAACCACTAGTTTGATGGATGGTATGTCGTAGCAATCTTGTGAGTTATTCCAAATTTTGAAACTAATACTTCAATCTTTTCATTACAAAAGTAGCTACCCGTCACTGATAATCACCATAGATGTTCTGAATTTACTAAAAGTAAGTTTCTTCAAAATTTTAATAACACTCTGAGCATCACAGTTGGGTAGTGTCATTGCCTAAATCCACTTAGAGACATAGAAAACTGCTACCAATATATAAAGATTTCCTGACGAAGATGGAAAAGGTCCCATAAAATATATCCTGTAAAACATCAAATATCTCAATTTCCAAAGTCTCATTGAGGGGCATCTCATCTCTTTTAGAAATATTCCCTACCCTCTACATCTATCACAAATTTCCACATATTGATTAGCATCTTTAAAGACGGTGAGTCAATAAAATCAAGATTGCAAAGTTTTAACAGTAATTTTGAATCCACTTAAATACCCCCCAGATTCTGAATCATGACAGACCCTAATAATATCGTTGACCTCTTCCAAGGGCACTCATCTTTTAAGGATTTAGTTTTTACACTTCCTAAACAGATAGGACATCCCAATAGTAGAATCTGGCATCAAAGAAAAATTTCTTATTTTGGTGGTAAGTGAGACTATAAAGAATAATCTCACTAACAATGTAAGTTATAATATCAGCATACCACGGAGTAACCTCCTAAAAAATGGCGAGTTGATCGTAGGGAATATTCTCATTTATGTCTAAAAGACACTCATCAAATTGTTCCTTCTCGAGCCTAGATAAGTGGACAATTACCTGATTCTCCATACATTTCCTATCGATAACCTGCAAATCAAATTCTTGTATCAAAAGACACGATAGAATCCTTTTTGGCTACAATATATATGATAGTGATGTGGTGGGTGTGAACAATGACACGGGTCCCTATCAAGTAGGATATAAACGTGTCAAGAGCAAATATTATGGCCAAGAGTTCATTTTCAGTGGTAGTGTAATTCGTTTGGGCTTTGTTGAAGGTTTTACTGACATAGTAAATGCAATGAAATATCTTGTCTCCATTTTGGCCTAAAATTGCTTTTACAGCATAGTCACCAGCATCACATATCAGCTCAAAAGAGAAGTCACAATCAGGTGCAATTATCACAAGTGTTGTTACTAATTTGCCCTTAAGAGTCTCAAAGGTAGCTAAGCAGACATCATCAAAATCAAAGGTCACATCATTCTCCAATAAACAATAAAGAGACATTGTGATCTTAGAGAAGTTCTTAATATACCATCAACAAAATCTGACATGCCCTAAAAAACTCCTAACTACTTTCACAATGGTGGGTGAAGGAAGTTTTTCTATTACCTCAATATTCGTAGGGTTAACTTCCATTCCTCTCAAAAATTTTGTGCCCCGGGATTCTCCTAGTTACCATGAATTGACATTTTTCTTAATTCAAACCAAATTTGTTTCTTCACGCCTTTGAAAAACCTTTGTAAGATTACTCAGGCAGGAATCAAATGAAGTGTCAAACACAGAAAAGTCATCCATAAGGACCTTAATGTCTGTCTCAATCAAGTCAGAAAATATGGACATGCAGAGCTGAAAAGTGACTAACACATTACATAATCCAAATGATATCCTCCTAAAGGCAAAAGTTCCATAGGAACTAATGAAGACAGTTTTTTCATGGTCTTCTAGGGCTATCAGGATTTGGTTGCATCATGAATATCTATCTAGGAAGCAGTAGAAAAGATGTCTGCTAACTTATCGAACATTTGGTCTAAAAAGACAGGGAAAAGTGATCTTTCCTAGTGACAACATTCAGTTTCTCATAGTCAATGCAAATGCTCCATCTTATAACAGTTCTTGTGGGAATCAATTCATTCTTCTCATTTTCCACAACTGTGACCCCCTTTCTTTGGTTCACAGTGTATTGGACTGACCCAAATACTATTTGAGATGGGGTAGATAATGTCTGCATCAAGCCACTTCAGGATCTCCTTCTTTACTACCACTTAAGGATGGGGTTCAGTATCCTTTGTGGGTTAGCTCTAGGCACATGTCCCTCCCCGATCAGGATTTTATGCATACACAGGAATGGGTTAATTCCTTTGATGTCAACTATGGTACACCCAAACGCCCTCCTAAATGCTCTAAGAACCCTCATGAGCTTGTCCACTTGCTCCACAGTCAAGTCAGCAGATATGATCACAAGTAAGGTCAAAAGCTCTCCTAAGTGGCCATACATTAGGTGAGTGGACGAGGCATTAAGTTCCAAATCTAGGACTATCTCTATGGATAAAGCTAGAGGTTTTCTGTGCAAAGTCAAGTCTAAGGGTTCAAATCTCTCCCTAAACCTTCTAGACTCGCCCTCTACAAGCAGAGCACATTCAACACTAGATTTTTCAATCATCCTCAAACACCTCTTGCTCTGTTGGGTCATCTTCCAAAGTTTCAGAAAATTGGCTAGTTACCACCCCATCCACCAAGTCAACCCTAAAGCAATGAGTGTCACTTGGATCTTAGAGAAATCTCATAGACTTTGTGATATCAAAAGTTGTTTACTCATCATTCACCCTCATGGTCAATTTTACTTATTGTACATCGATCATTGCCCTACCAGTGGATAAGAATGGTTTTCCTAAAATCAGAAGTATCTCATTATCCTCCTCCATGTCCAGAACTACTAAATCAACAAGAAATATGAAGCTTCCTACCTTAGTTAACACAAGCTCAATGATACCTATGGGAAAGGCTAAGGATCTGTCAGCTAACTGTAGGGTAAAGGTGATGGGTGTAGCCTCTCCTAATTCAAGTCTTTTGAAAATTGACAATGGCATCAAATTAATGCTAGCTCCCATATCATAAAAGGCCCTCCTAACAAACTTCTCTCATATTGCACACAGGATAGTGAAAATATAGGGGTCCTTCATCTTTTCAGGTAACATTTTTTGCAAGTTTGCACTACACTCTTCTGTTAATGTCCCTGACTCTCAATTCCACAATTTCCTTTTTTGGGTCAGCACATCCTTCATGAATTTAATATGACTAGACATTTGTTCTAGGACTTTATAGCAAAAAGAAAGTTTATGGTAAAACTTCTTGCAGACCTCTAGAAATCTAGAAAAATTGATAATCTAATTTTTGTTTTTGCAATCTCCGAGGGAATGGGGGGTGGAAGTCTCACGGGTTCTTTCTTTTCGGGGTTTAAGTATTTCTATTTACTTGGCAGGTCTTTCTTCAACTATTCCAATTCAGAGTCCACATCTATGGGGGTGTCCATAACTCTTGAAGTTTCATCTAACTCCTTCCCACTTCTCAGCCTAACAGCCAAGACCGGCTCCTTTCATTTCTCTTCGGGGTTCACTTTAGTGTTACAAGGGAGTGACCTTTGGTTCCTATGGTTGAAACTGTTCACTAATTGCCCTAACTGTCCCTCAATATTTTTAATTGCTAGCCCATGACTTTATG
Source organism: Phalaenopsis equestris (assembly GCF_001263595.1). Taxonomy (NCBI): domain Eukaryota; kingdom Viridiplantae; phylum Streptophyta; class Magnoliopsida; order Asparagales; family Orchidaceae; genus Phalaenopsis; species Phalaenopsis equestris. The sequence goes on along the minus strand of NW_018250698.1, from coordinate 51,934 downwards.
TTATCAAATTTAACTGTCTCACCAACTCCTCCAAAGTGGTTAGGTTTTTGTTCTGATTTGGATTAAAGTGAGGGGGTTGGGTTGGTCTTTGGACTAATTTGTTCTATGCTCCACCCCATTAATAGGTTCGGTTGTTATTGTTCAATTGAAAGTTAGGGTGTTGTTTCCATCTAGGATTGTAGGTATTTGACTATGGGTTGTGGCCTTATTCTGGTTTCCTATGGCTTTCAAGGCTTCTAAGGCTGAGGTTGTAGAGTCTAGCAAAGTCTCTATTCTGGTTTCCTATGGCTTTCAAGGCTTCTAAGGTTGAGGTTGTAGAGTCTAGCAAAGCCAGTGGCCTTATTCTGGTTTCCTATCGCTAAAATCCTCTACCCGGGGTGGGACTTGTACTGCATTCACAGTGAGATTATCAAATTTCTTAGACATTACATCAACTTGGTTAGCTAAGATATTTAGGACATCAGATTCATGCACACTAGCAACCTTTTTGGGTTGCACTCCCTTAGCAAGCCATTGAAAACTATTGGTGGTCATCTCCTCCATCAAATCATATGCCTCTTTATAAGTTTTGGACATCAGTGAACCTCTTACAAAAGCATCTATAAGAGACCTAAGGGAACCTACAAGTTCGTTATAGAAGGTTGGGACAATTAGCCAGCTGGGTAAGGTATGGTGGGGACAAATCTTAAGAAACTCTTTAAATCTCTCCCAAGCCTCATAAATGGTTTCCCCCTTGAATTGTGAGAATGATTTGATGTCATTCCTAAGCTTGGCAACCTTGAAAGGAGGGAAATACTTGGCTAAGAATTTTTTAGCTAAATTATTCCAAGTGGAGATGGATCCTGGGGCTAAAGAGTTCAGTCACCCATTGGCTCCATCCTTAAATGAAATGAGAAAATGTTTTAGTCTAACAACGTCACTGGAGACATCGTTATACCTGAATGTGGCACACAATTCTAAGAAGTTAGCTAAGTGCATATTTGGGTCTTCAGTGGGCTCCACAAAGTGATTTTGCCGAACCATTTGAATCATAGCAGGTTTTAGTTCAAATGTATTAGTTTCTACTGCAGTGTAATTGATCCTCATGAGAATCTCCTCAGCAGTGGGGTTGGCAAAGTCTCTAAGGGGTCTCATGGTTAGGTTCAGATGGTGAGTCATTCGTGCAGATGTTTTAGGTTCAATGAGTGCTTTCCTACGACGTCTAAATGTCCGCTCAATTTCAGAGTCAATAGGTGTAATTCAGTGTGTGCACCCTTACGTATACACTAGAAGAAAAGTGAATGTGAACTCACAAACTAGTAATCCTAAATGCAAAAAAAAAATGAAAAACACAACTGGCTCTAAGCAACACAAACACAAGTGTCATTTCAACACACGATCATAATCAACATGCAAAGACTCAAAGAATGCAAGAAAACAAAATGATTAACAGCAGTTTTTCTTTTTTTTGTTTTTTGGCTTTTTTATTTTTTTCAGCACTTGCAAAGAAGAATATAGAACAATACCAGAGCACGTAGAAATAATGAAAGAAAAAAAAAACTTCAGACAAAAAAAAATAGAAAAAATATCAAACCTAGATTTCTAGTTGTTCAACTACAGTTCTCCTATGCTTCACGCAACTTCTGCGACAACATCGCCAAGAACTTTATGGCCGCAAAAAGCACCGTGGAACGGGCGACTTCACACAGGCATACATGACCAATTAGTAAACGATTTAGAAGGAATATCGTGTATCGTTCACACGAAAAGAGTGTTAAGAAATCATTTGAAATAGAAAAAACTATAGTTTACTAACTACTCCAACCTTATTGGCGAGAACAGAAAACAGAAAAGGCATCCTAAATCTATCATATTCCATATAAAACAAAATAGAAGAAAGAGTGATTCTATTTTCTTTGATTTTTTTTTCCAAAAATAATGAAGAACGTGACTCTGTGATTCAGGTATGGCACCTGGCTTAATTTTCTTTTGCAAATTTCTCTTACGTGGTTGTCATCAACCAGAGATATTATGTTCTTCTTAATTCTATGTCTAGGTCCCAAAAAGATTCGAAATTCAAGAAAAACAGCTTCCACCTATCTTTAGGGATTTCCCAATAATTTCAGAACAGTGCTAAGTGTTGCAAAATCTAGAATAAAATATTTCTATTTTACTCGAATCTCGTGGTTAACCTAATTGTTTCACTACGCTTTTGTCGAAGTCGTAGATCATAATAGACTTTAACGTCCTAACTGGTCATGTTAGGAGTAAACGAAGGTCAAAAGGTTAACCAATAATGTTTATCAAATTAAAGAGCAGAAAATGTATATTAGAAATCAAGAACGAAAAGCAAACCAAGAAATCCATCCAAAAATCAAGTTAATTAGCTGCTCATGGCTTGAATGAAAAACAAAAGAAATTTCATTCAAATAAAACCTGCAAGAAACATTTTTATTGAAATAAAAACAACTTACAACCATTGAATCTCTTCTCTTACAAGAACAGCACTCAACTTCTCTCAAAAACCTTTCTAAAAAAAACTGAGCAAAGAAATTTGAGAGCAGAAGAAAACCTCCCTCTAAACCTAGCCTCCTTCTGCAATCTCCCCTCCAAAAGTTTTTAATTAAGTTAGTTTTATAGCATGAGTTCAAAATTCTTCCCAACTTCCTCAGAATCCTGCAATAAGGACTTTTCAAAATATAAAATATGTGTCATTATGACCACACCCGTTCTACGGTGTAATTACGCAACATGCTCGGGTTGGGCGGCATGATCACACAGTGATTCGGTGTGGCTACGTCAATCCCTCAATCGCATGGTTCATTTTAGTATTTGGCTATGACCACACCCAAAATCGGCATGATCACCTGCTCAAGTGGCGTGGCCATGTCAATTCCAGGTGTGGCTATGGCAGTCTAGATTCTCCCAAAATTCCTCGTTCCACTCTGATTTTTGTGCTAGTCCTGCAACCTGCAAAATGCGATTCCAACCTTCTAAAAGCATAAAATCATATATTTAAAGTGAAAAAATGTTGGAATTAAAGCACAAAAAGTGTCAAAATTTAATACATGTCAATAGTCGGCTCCCATCATCGATGATCAATGATTTGCATAATCTCATCTACGAGAATAATAAAATGCCAAAAAAACAAATTTTCTCAGTCAAAGAAAATTGTTCTCATATTAATGACTTTTTCCATTTCAGATGATCAGAGGATCTCACCAAGAGGCGGTTAGACAACCACTTGGTTGGTCTCATTGGCTGAAGCAAAGGGAGCTGCACCCTCACGCGATTGGACCTAGGTCTCTACAATCAACTGGACTGATAGTTGAGCCTGCCATTCACGGATCGTTGCAAGCACTAGTCCCCCCAGCTTCCCATCTCACGGTAGAGTGTCATTGAGTCAGATGATTTAGTCACTCTCTCCAGTCTCTCTACCTTTGTTTCTTATGAACCATATGTTTGACCGGCATTTTTCCATCTAGCGGCTCCCTCCTTCTGATCTCTTTGTGCCCACTGACTAGCCTTCTTCTTTCAATCTCCTTGTTATTATTGATCGACTCTCATCTCCCGATTTCTTCTTTAAACGAGTCAGCTTCCCTCCGACTTTAATTTCTTCCCTGCATCTTTAGAGCGGTGGAATTTCCCAGCCGAAACTCCAAAGGTTTTCATAATAGCCACCTCATTTACTGACTCAGTAAGATGACTTCTTATTACTCGTCATTAGTATCTCTCCTGTTACCAACCAACTAAAGGGTAGAAAGCTGAGAAAAAGTGTGGAGAAGTGTTAACCACACACTATTTATAGGGACAACTGGCACAAAAATCCTGCGGGTTTAATTATTAAAAGTACATTTTATGTAATAATCAAGTCAATTTTTCCATTTAAATTTCTTATTCTTATCGTAGTTGTCACTTTCAATATGTAGGGAGCTGAATCATGCTCCTATATATATATATATATATATATATATTTGCAAGAATCTCGAGGAAATCCATGAGTCTCGCTTATGAGTTCCAAAGGACAGTGTATCAAGATAATTAAAAGATTGAATCAACAATCGTTGTTTCATTCGATCGAAATTCTGAGTCGATCGAACGAATGAATAGAAAGAACACAATCCAAGGGACAGTCATTCATGACAAGCTCCCTCAGTTGATTTCAAAACTCTTCACAAAGATGATCAAAGGATACCCCACATAATATCTTTTTGATCCTCTGAGAAGGCTCTTGTCTAAAAAGAGCTGCTCATCAGATTACGGTGATATAACCTCTGTTTGATGGTCTAAGTTCACCCTAACGACATGAGCGTCTCTTCTAAGGATTCCCTCCAAAGAGCTGACAGAGTGTATGTCAGCCAATCAAAGGTTTGCAGCTGACAGAACGATAAGGTTACTAGGTCGTTAGATGCCCTTCTTCAAGCAGTTATGAATATGAACAGTGCTAATATCGGTTATGAATATGAAAAGATGTTGAATCCAGTTATAAATATTAGAAATTGTCATAATAACTTATAATGTTCCTACTAAAACAAGGACAAACATATAATTTTATACTAGATACTCCTGAAATATATAAATAAGAAGTCATTTCTTCAATAAAGAACAATTGAATTCACTCTATCAAAACTCATGTGTTGTTGTGCTTTCTCTCTCTCTCTCTCTCTCTCTCTCTCTCTCTCTCTCTCTCTCTCTCTCTCTCTCTCTCTCTCAGTCTCAATCTCCCTCTCTGTGTTTCTCTTGTCTGTCCTAAACTTTTTCTCTTGTCTGTCCTAAACTTATACCTTGGGTGTAATTCACAAAAAATTTCTAGATTAAGCAAATTATTATGTAAATGTTGTTAGTCATATTAGGATATAAGAATTCTGTGATATGTATGCAAATCCCACATTATAAAATAAAAAAGCAAAGCATTTACTCGCATACCTTGGCCCATCCTTCCTTGGCTCCCTGTACAAGCAACGGCACCAGAGTGTTGTCACCTGGCCCAAATGGATTGCTTACTCTCAACGCACAAGTTGAGAGTCCATCTTTACTGTTTGCCATCAAAATCATCGCTTCCGCCTGTGCCCTCAACTCACTCAAATTATCCACAAACTGTACGGCAACAAAATAAAATTCGATTACAATCGACAAAATCCATAAAGTTCAAAGCCAAATGCAATTAAGGTCCAGCAAATCGACACCATAAAAAACCCTAACCCTCTCTGGGTACACCACCGACTCATTCCAACAGCAAACCTCATTCGCTCCGCCAATCACCACGTCGGCAGAGCCCACGTACACCAATCGCTGCACTCCACATTCAAAACACGTGGCGATCACGTTTCTGGCACCCTGAACGAGGAGACGGTGCAGTCCATGAAAATCAGAGGAACGCACAGGCGGCGCTTGAAGGGTTGTGACGGTGGGGTCAACGTGAAAAACAGCTTCGGCATCAGTGAAGGCTGTGACGAAAGAAGGAGATCGGTTGCGAATGTCCACATGATGGTAGGAGACACGGCCAGATTGAAAAAAGGGGGAGAGTGAAGGAGTTGGATCAGAAGCCGGGAGGGGGTCAATGACGCGGACAGTAAAGCGACCATCGCCGAGGAGGGCGGCAACGACAGATCGTCCAACGAAGGAGCTTCGGCCAAAGGTTACCGCAACGATTATCGATGCACCGCCAGCTTCCGCCATGAGAAGTAGGGAGAAACGTAATAAGAAAGAAGACGACGAACTTTGACTTGCTATGGGCAAAACAGTTTGCCTGAGCAGATTCTGCTGGCGCGCCTAGTCAGGCCACATGAACAGTTCTACAAAGTGTTCTTCTTTGGATAAATAAACGAGACAAACACGAACACATTTTTTTCATTCAGTTTGTTAAACGAATCAAACACGAACAGTCTTGCGTTCATTCGTGTTCGAATCGTTATTGTTCGAAATAAAAAAATAAAATAAATAAATATATATAATTTATGTTATTTTAAAAATAATTATATGCTCAAAAAATTTATTATATTTTAAAAATTAAACATGTAAAGTATAATGTACAATAAATTGTTAATAATAAAATATTTATATACTACTTAATAATATATATATATATATATTATATTTATATAACATAAGATATATAATTAATATAATGTATTATATTATTATTTATTTATTTTTATCTACGGATACAAAACCACTAATCAACAAG
>NW_018250698.1:11299-40643 GCF_001263595.1 Phalaenopsis equestris | reverse complement strand
GAACATTTCGAACATTACGAATTCGAACAATTTGAACAATTCGAACAATTGAACAATTCGAACAAAAACGAACCGAACACGAACAGACTCTTCACGAACAATTTCGAACACGAGCCTATTTCAAACAGACTATATTTCAAACGAACCAAACACGAACATGAGCACTGTTCGTTCGTGTTCGGTTCGTTTACACCCCTAGACACGAGTGTTTGGGAAAAATATTATTTGCGGAGTACAATCTCTTCTATTTAAGGTCTATTTAAGGTGGGTGCTCAAATATATAAAAAATGAGAAAAAAAAATAAAAACATGTGACCTGGCCCGACCAATACGTTACTTATCCTTGCCAATGCGTTATAGGAATATTTTATGGCTTTATCTATATTTCTCCACATTATAGAGCCTTGCTCATGTATTATAACAAAATATTTTCTGCATTATTTATGTTTATCGTCGTGTTATGGGAATATTTCATCGCATTATTTTGAATATTTATCATGTTATTTATGTATTATTATTGTGTTATTGAGATGATTTTGAGATGTTATTGTTTTTTAAAGAATAATACCAACTCAAAATTTTCTCCATGAAATATGAATATCACATCAGTACAAGTTTTCATCTAGTCATTGGATTGTAACACATTAATAATACATCAATAACACATGAATAACACACCAATAACACATTAAAACCAGTGATTGAGATGAATTTGAGATGTTATTATCCTTGAAACAACAATATCAACTCAAAATCATCTTCATAATACATGAATATCGCATCAGTATAAATTTTCATTTTGTCATTGGATTGGATCACATCAATAACACAGTAATAACACATGAATAATGTGAAAAATATTCAGAATAAAGCGAGAAAATATTCCTATGTGTGTTGTGAATATGGAAGTCGATCTCCTATTCAAATTAACATTTTCTCATGTTTGGCAGCAAATTAGATTTGATACTTGAAATTAATTGTTAAAATAATTGCTCTTAATTCTTTCTATGATTTGCTGCAAAAGAGAAAAAGAAATATATAATGAGTTTCATTAATTATTTGATTAATTCCTTAATGAACCTAATGGCGTGATAGAATTAATAAATAGGCATGCTAGCTCCCCTTGCAATCTCTCTCGAGATTTGGTTTCCCTATGGTGTTTCTTCTTCTTGATGGTGGCTCTCTCATAGAGGAGAAGGTGAGGAAGAGGAAGATAGAGATTGTTCTTTCTTGTAATCGTCGAGGTGATCGAAGGGTGTAATTAGAGAGAGAGATTGTTCTTTCTTGTAATCATCGAGGTGATCGAAGGGTGTAATCTGATCGAAGGGTGTAATTCTCAAGATAATAAAATCCTCTGCAGCTCCGTAGATGTAGGCAATTTGATGAACCACGTAAATCTGTGTGTTTCCGTTGTGTTTTCTATTTTGTAAAATTTTCTCGATCCAATTTTTCACTTTATTGTCATCTTTTTTTCACAACAACTGCTATTACAGCTTAGGTTCGGATCAGAGGGAAAGCAATGGTCAGAGATGATATGATGACATCGGGGATCAAGAAGTTTAATGACACAAATTTTGGTTACTGAAGGATGCAGGTAGAGGACTACCTCTATTGGAAGAAACTTCATCTTTCGTTACTGGGAAAACGACCGGAAAAGATGAACTCCCTGTGATGAAATCAAACTTTGGAGCTGACAGAACTTCCACCGTGGAAGAATGCATTGCACAGCAAATGTGTGTACCGTGTGAAGATTGCGCATGATGACATAAAGATGTACAAGACTAGATCTATTGAAAGGACTTTCAACAGAGGCAGGATATTGCCCATATAGTGGGAGTTGTAAGTAGAAACATGAGTAACTCAAGAAAGAGTTTGAAGGTACAGAATCATGTTGTTGATGATGTATCGACTAAGGGTATTACTCTTGAGAAGCTGAAGTTATGCTCGACTTCAGCTGGTCTTCTAGCATGAATACCAGGTCTTCTGGCATGAAGACCAGGGTTTTGAGTTGCAGAGGTGGGGGATATCATATTTGAAGAAAAGGACGATGCCGCCAAGGGACGATGCAATTAATGTCCCGGTCTTCAAATAGGAAAATTGTTGGGATTAATCGAGCCCAGTGCACTTTAATTTGCTAATCACTTTTATTTCCTATATTTATTTACTTACTCTCTCTCCGCATTTCACGCGTTCCTTGCGTTCTTTCACGCATTTCCCGCTGCTAAGCTTTTATGCTTCTTATAAAAGGGCAACGCTAAAGTCTGTCAACTCATCCTAAACCCATATATGTGGCTGAAGGTACAGGGAAAAAGAAAAATGCAAAAGCTGCTCCCCAGCCCTTTTTCTTTTGGTTCCTTTTTTGGCTTACGGTACAGGAGAGAAATACTTGTTGTTTTTCTTTTTAATTCCTCTTCAACGTGGCTCTTGGTTGGAGAGCTTGAGAAAGATGAGAGAGAGAGAGAGAGAGAGAGAGAGAGAGAGAGAGAGAGAGAGAGAGAGAGAGAGAGAGAGAGAGAGAGAGAGAGAGAGAGAGAGAGTTGTTTCTTGTAATCGTCGAGATAATCGACAGATGTAATCCTCAAGCTAATAAAATCTTCTACAGCTCCGTGGACGCAGCCAATTTGCCGAACCAAGTAAATTTGTGTGTTTCCACTGTATTTTTTATTTTGTGAATTTTTTTCGATCCAAATTTTCACTTTATTACCGTCGTTTTCACAACAATGCGATGGAATATTCCTATAACGCATCGATCGGGTCAGGTCATATTCTTCATTCTTTTTTTTATCTTTTATGTAGGTGGGTCTCGATCTTTCACGTGTCAACTCGAGATTAGACACCGTAAATAACTTTGCATGTAGAATCTTGATGTATTTTTTTTCGTGTTGTGGAGGGTGGGAATTCCGACTCATTTCTTTTAGCCGTAAGCCTGTTAACTCCCCTAATTTTCATTAGCCAAAGGAAAGAACATATGTAAAGAAGCCTGTTAACTCCCCTAATTTTCATTAGCCAAAGTAAAGAATAAATAATAAATTTTGAATTAGATAAATTTATCGCAATTAAATCTTTGAGGCTAAGGTCTAATATCTTTATATTAAAAATTACGAAAAAAACACACTTTTGATAAATCCTTTAATAGGAATTTAAATTATATTATTATTGAAAAATTTATATAAATACTACACAATTATGAACTTACATATCTAACGCCTAAAATATGATATTTATATTTATAATGTTTTGGTATCATATACCCAATAATTAATGTATAATTGACTATTAAATTGATAATGATTGTAATATTCTTAATATGATGTTAAGAATTTCAATGGTATGCATATAAATATGAATATTTAGATGTTAAATTTGTGAATATATAAGAACTATGTAGTATGTATATAGAAGACCTTCATAATCTTTTTTTGATTGGCATGTATACCACATAATTTTTATATATTTACCCATCTAACAACTAAATCTTTATAGTTAAAAAAATTTGTTTTGATAAGTATAAAATTTAGATTTATTTTGAGATAAATGTCATATTGATATTTAATTAAAATTTACATTATAAACATTTCAAAGTAAATTAAATAATTTTTTGACTTATAATAAAAAATATATTTTAAAGTTGATCGAGCATTTTTTAGGTTCTTTCAAATCTTCTTTCGAAATGACTATATTCTTGTCTTAAAATTTCACGTAAGTCAATCTTTAAAGCTAAAGCAATCTTCAATCATATGGTTGATCATCCGGTGGTAGAGACAGTATACGAGATTATCATTTTATCAAATTTCTTGTGGCTTCTTCGCTTCTGGCAATTTGAATTCTCGTTTCTTTGATAAGTTCCTGAACATGTTCGCTTTGGCTTCAATTTGAAAGAGTAAACTTTGTTCAAATGATCGATCATTATTAGAGGATGTATTCAATCTGACTGATAGAACCTCTACCGAAAGAATTGTTGGCCATACTGATATTGTGGTTGTTGAACATACTATTTCAGCTAAGACAAACAAAAATCATGCTATTGTTGTTGTGATTGTTCCGACTAAGGGTCTGTTTGGGACAACTGTAGCATATTGATCCACAAAAGAATATATTGTTTTAAGTACCTTTTTTATGTCTATTTTTGGTGATATTACTACACTTTAAAGAAAGATATATTGCACTTTAAGGAAAGGTATTTTTGTGTTTTTGTTACAGGTATACCATTTTTAGGTATTTAGAGCAAAATGACAAAAAGAGCAAAATTTGGAGCAAAAATAGCCAATTTTGGGATTTGGCGCATGATGCACAAAAATCCAAAGCGCGGACGCATGATGTGATTCAATGCATGTAGAATTTTGAGCGAATTTTCAAATTAAGGCGGTTCAAGAGGAATTTTGAGCGAATTTTCAAAGGGACACTTGTTCTAAGGACCCCATGGAGTGATTCAATGCATGTAGACACTTTGGAAGGTTCCAATTTGAAGAGATGTGACTCTTGGATCAAGGAGAAACATCTTTTGAAATTCAAAGTTTTGACTTTTGAATTTTAGAGGGAATTGAGACTCTTTTCAGGGAGGAGAGGTAGCCAACAAAAGGGAACTTCTGAAGAGACTTGGAAGGGGGAATGAAAAGGTTAGAGAGAGGATAGGCGTGAGTTTGAGAGAGAAAAAGTTTGAGAGAGAATGAGAGAGAAAAAGGAGGAGATTTTCTTCTAAGGTTGTAAGAGGAGAGGGAATGTGAGAGATTTCTTCTTCATTACATTTCCAAAAGAGAATTTGGGAGAGATTGTAAAGAGGGAAAAGCTTGGAGAAAACTTCTAAGGAATTTCTTGGGAAGGATTGTGAGTTAAGTTGTACTTTTTATTTCTTTTGTTTGTAAATTTATTTTTATATATGAAATCCGTGTTTTATTGTATCATTCTCATGAATTCTGAGTAGTCTTCTTTATCCTTCTCCATACTTCGAAGAAATGGTTTTGTGAAGAATTGATTTTGTTTTCTAGGATTTTAAATGTCAATAATTTGTGATGATTTGAACTTCAATCTTCATTTACTTTTTGATCTAGTCAATTGAATTGTTACATTTTCTTTGTTAAGCGTATTGCTTATTTTTAATTACTTATTTTTATTTTGTTTATGCATAGTATAAGATCTGAAAAACTAGTACCTTACGATTCTGAATTAGAAAGAACTGTTAGGAAATTTTGAAAACAACAACAAGAGAAAAATCATTCTAACAAAATGGCTTGCAACTCAAATAATGCTGGAAATGAAAATGAACATCATCAAAGACCTTTAAGGGATTATGCTAATCCCACAACAGATGAAATTCATTTGAGTATAAAAAAACTTTATTGTAGCTGCCAATTCATTTGAGCTTAAACCTGCTATTATCCAAATGGTACAAAAAAATCAGTTTGGAGGAACACCAAATGACGATCCAAATTTACACCTTTCTAGTTTTCTAGAATTGTGTGCTACATTTCAATATAATGGAGAGTCGAATGATGCTTTCAAACTTCAATATTTTTCTTTTTCACTGAAGGATAAAGCTAAGATGTGGTTAAACTCATTAGCACCTGGATCTATCAGAACTTGGGGAGATTTATCACAAAAATTTTTATCTATTATCTAAATATTTCATATTTCCTACCTTAAAAAACTGCTAAGCTTAGAAATGATATTATATCTTTTTGTCAGTTTGAAGGGGAATCAATTTATGAAGCCTGGAAAAGATTTAAAGATCCCCTTATGAAGTTTCCACACCATGCATTACCAGATTGGTTAATAATTCAAACTTTTTATAATGGATTGGTTGGATCTCTTAGATCGATACTTGACGCTACACGCTACTGCTGGTGGATCATTAATATCAAAACCATTTGATGAAACATATTCATTAATTGAAGAGATGACTACTAAAAATTTTCAATGATCCTCAGAAAGGGTAAATCCAAAAAGAGTTGTCAGTGTTTATGATTCTGATACAATATCTATATTAGCTGCTCAAATAACTGTTATATCAAAGTAGATAGATAAATATGGAATGAATTATTCTCAAACAGCACCTGTGCTTGAGGAGAACGCATTGGGACAAATGATAGAAGCTTAATCTTCTTATGAGACTTTAAATGCCATAAATAATCGTTCTAATAGTCCTTATGCAAATTATTATAATCCTGGAAAGAAGAATCATTCAAACTTTAGTTGGAGTAATGATCTCGAGAAAATATAGTTGTGTAAAATTTATAAAATTTACTCTGCTTGGTAACAATGCCAAAATTTTGATGTGGTATTTTTTGAATAATAATGTTAAACAATTAAAGTTGAGATTCTACACAAGTATAAGTATTATTATCAAGTAATATAAAATTTTTTTTTAAGTCCCAAATATCGATCCCACGGAAAAAGTTTTAAATTTGAAATGATAAATTAACTAGGAAATTCACAGAAATCAATCAAAATTATTGTCACTAATTTCGAATGTTTATGATACTATTAAAGCTAAACTGTTTACTAATAACAGAATTTAAAAGCAGTGTTTAAAATTAATAACCATTAAACTATGTTTATGTAATGAAGTTTTCTAATATGAAAAAACACATTTCCCACTACAATGAGTTTTTGGTGAAATGAGATGAGATAAACTTTTAAATATGTATTGTGCCAAATAAAAGCAATTTTAATTCTCTATCTTGATTCAGTGTTATAGAAAATCATTGACTAATATTATGTTTAGTCCCTAACTTCGTGGCTAGGCTAGGAGGATACTGACTTCCACTCCAGAGCTCCCACTTCCCTTCCCCTAAAGGCTAACTCTCACTTTAGTTTTTAAACACTAAGATCAAATTGGGGATTTTTAGTCTGTTACCCTAGAAATCTCAAATTATATACCCAACAAAGTATATTTCCCTATTTATTTGTTTTTAATCCCATGAACAAAATTCTCTTTCATGGACTTAAATGTGATTCTCACTTTGTTGTAGAACTCATACTCCATTTCCCAGATCATATGTTTCACAACATATTTTAACAATTCAATTGACCAAATGGAAAAGTAAATTATGAGCGGAGTTGAAAAACCATCACAATTTATTTTAAATTTTAACATTGCCACATCCACATTATCTCTTCATTTCACCATATCTCAGAGTAAGAAGAAAGATAAAGGAATCTACTCAGACTTCATGAGAAAGATACAACAAAACACAAATTTCATATATAAAAGAAAGTTTATACAATAATAATAAACAAAGAACACTTATCTGAAACTCCTTTACAAAGTAAATCCTTTGTATCCTCTCTTATGAAATGTAAAAAGAAAAAATCTCTCACTTCTCCTTCTCTCCCTTTGTAGCCTCTCTTATGAAATGTAAAAAGAAAAAATCTCTCACTTCTCCTTCTCTCCAACACTTCTTAGAGAAGAATTCACACTTAAACTCACCCCAAAAACTCAAATCTATAAAAACAATACTAACTAATAGTGTGGAGTGGTGTGGAATATAGGTGTCTGTAAAGGAAAATTGAAAATGAGTGGAAGAAGTTGAAATGGTGCGAAGGAAGGGGGGTTTCTGATCAAATTTCAGCCCTAAATAGAGCCTAGGTTGGTTCTCCAATAGGTGCATCCAAAAGCTCTTCAAAAGGGGTCCAAATTCGTCAAATCTTCTAGAAACAGAGCTTCCACCAACATTGGAGTCGTCGGTGCCCATCCTGGTTCCCATCCTGGCGCCGTCGGCACCAGAGGCCCATAATTAAATCCCAAGTTTCTGTCTTATGGGGTCATCAGCATCCAGTCTGGTGTCGTCAGAGTTGAACAAATTTTGAACTTCTCCATTTTTGCTCCAAATTCAATCCTTTTTTATTTAAATCCTCAAAATCAATAACTTGCAATAAAACATAGAAAATACCTTTCATTAAAGTGCAATATCACCGTGCAATATCACCTATTAAAGTGCAATATCACCTAAAATGAGTATAAAATATGGGCCTAAAAATGCATATATTTTTGGTGTATCAAAATCCCCCAAATTTAAATGTTACTTGTCCTCATATAACTCCTTCATTACATAAAAAAATGACTTATGGTAAAGATTTTAACTAGTAGATTTCCATATCTTAGTTCACTAGATAAAATAACATCACTTAAGAAAAAGTCAAAATAACTCCAGTTAATACTAAATGTTCAAGAGTATCTAGTTGTCAAGTCTAAAATTTTTTATTATCTATTCTTTTCAAGGAAAATTGCAAATTATCATATTAAAACTACTAAGAATATCCATATGAAAAAAATCTTCATGAAACTAAAATATCAGTTTAGAAAATTAAAATATAAGTTTAGAAAATGTAGCCAAGCCTTCTTCTTTAAGTTGATTCAAGTGAAGCCAATTTTTAATTAGGCATCTCCTCAAGCTTCTTCTCACATCTTTTTCTTTTCTTTTCTTTTCTTTTCTTTGTTCTCGTTTCTTTTCAAGATCATTTTCAATCCTGTCTTCTATTCTTTTTTTTTCTTTTCTTTTCTTTTCTTTTTTTTTTTCATGTGAGTATTACCATATCTGTATAGTCTTTAATGATTTTGAACTTCACAATCCCTTTCTTAAAGTTAAAAACTTTTCACATTTCTTCACTTTATAAATTTATATTAGCTTTAAAGATTTTTCATAAAGTTTTAATCTTTTCTTCTTACTTGAATCTCTTAGATTTTTAATACTTCAAAAATACAAATTTCTTTACTAAAAATAGAAAAACTTAATCTTATTCTATCATACGAAATGATCTTATTCTCTAAAATTAACCTTTATTATTTAAAATTTTTACTTAAGTTTACTATATATTTAGATACATAGATATAATTATCTAAAGTTACCCTCTAATACCAAAGGTCATGTTAAAAATTTTTAAATGTTTTGAAAATATAACTAATTGAGGACAAATAAAATTAAGTTTCTTTTCTTTAAAAAAGAATTTTTCTTCCCCCAAACTTAAATTTTTATAAGATTTTAACTGAAGAAATAAAAAATTAAGGGTTAAAGAAAAATTTTAATACATAAAGAAAAGACATACCTGTTGAAGGTTCTGATTTGAAACTTAACTCTGAAATATTGATGTTGTAATATGAAAAACTACAAGGCTTAAAACATTAAATAACACATAATGCATATATATATATAAAAATTGTTGAGAAAGAGTTAGCTGCAATACATCCAACAAAGTACTAAAAACTAATAAAAGTATTAAAAATAGTCTCATAAATCCACAATTCACAACACAACATACAACAAAATAAAGTACAATAGTCCACAAACCAACAATCTCAAAAATAAAGTACAATTAAACATAAACTAAATAAAAATCTAACTAAAGCATCACCAATCATCATCTTCTTCTTCTTCTCCATCCACATCCAAATTCTACTGCTGATATGGAGTAAAACAGGGTGAGTAGGAAACTGAACTGAGTGATCACCCTTCTTGAATTTGACATTGCATCTAAATAAGCAACATTGTATTCCAACTTCTATCTTATCAAATCATCAAAGTGAGCATTTCTACCCTCCATATTTTCCATTCTATGATCTATTCTCAAAATATCACCCTGTTGGATCATAAGTTGTTCCATAAGTTCTTGGATAGTAGGGGTACTAGAAGTACCTAATGTAGAAGGAATATCCCTGGTCCTACTTCCAGATATCCATCCAACATTCCAGATATGGTCCTACTTCCAGATATCCATCCAACATGAGATTCATAAGTCTTTATATTGGCAGGCCCAATAGGTCTTAGAGGTTCAATCCTCTCTTCCTATGGTCTATAATCAATTCCTGCTTGTTCACATAATGTGAAGATCAGGGCAGGGTGTGCTAAACTTCTAGTAATCTATACAAAAGCAATAGATTGAGTGTTCCTATAAATAATAGCGCCTACATCTATTCTTTTCATCTCCTGGATACAAAAGTTCAAGATGACTCTATCCCTTGTAACCTCACTATGATGATTTGTTGATATCATTCTTCCAGAAATAAAATAGTGTCAGGCCTTAGATACTACATTTAACATAGAAAGAGGAAAGTTTACCTTAACTCCATTCTTCACCTTCCAAGTTCCTCTTCCATCAATAAGAAAAGAAATAGCTTCATGCAAGGCCTCATTCATATTAGAAAAAGACTTATATTGGTAGCTATACACATCATCAAACTGATAAAATTCATTAATTTTATTCGGAGTAAACTCCACCATTTTTCCACGAACAAATACAAAGTCTTCAGAAGTCTCCTTAAAATTGGCATAGAACTCCATCACTACACAATAATTGCCTCGACAGTAAAGTAGAAGAAATTTTCCCACTGCCGAGCATTGATTAATCTCTCAACTTCTCCCGGATTTTTAAATCCTCCATTCAACATCACTTTCTTTAGTGTTACGTAGATTATTCAAGCAAATGTTCGCCTTGTGATTGACAAACTTTTGATCATCAAAATCCACTTTTCTCTTTCCTTTGCTCATTCTAGGTGCCATGATAAATCTAAAAAAATTTGATAAAATCCAAATAAATTACCAAAAATTCCAAAAATCACAATATGAAATGTTTTAAACATAAATCTACCAAGTAAGAGTTCTTCACCAAAGGATTTTCTCAAAATCTTCCAAAATAATCTCAAAATTTTGGATCTCTGCAATGTGAGATAAATCCCTGGTGAAAAGAAAAAATTTTGAGTTCAAAGTGTAGCTCTTACCTACAGAAGATGAAATCCAAGTTTTGTTTGCCTTAAAATCGCCTCAAATCCAAGCAATAGCAAGCCCTAGGTGCAAAAATTGGAGGTTGAAGGGGACTCAAGGGGTAAAAATTGTGTTTCATTGTGCAAATTGCGAATTTTAAAGGTGTTAGGGTCGGTTCGGGTCGAGGGAGCTATTGATGCCCAACCGGCACCGTCGGTGGCAGTGGCAAAAAATTCACAATTTTGATTTTTTCAATTTCAATTTTCTCTCAATTTACTCCAAAGTTTATTTAGTGTTTTTGAACATTAATTTTCATCTAAAAATAATTTACAAATAAACATTTTCACAAACAACACCAAACTAATTTTTATATATCAAAATACACTTTTTACAAATACATTTTTTCTAATCACAATTCCACATCTTCAAAGCAAACAAAATTATAATTCAGCGTCAAAATCAAGGCACAACATTAAAACGCTAACACAAAACTATACACATAATGAAAACACATAATCAAAATTCTAAAGAAAAGTAAAGTAAATCAAATCCACACAATTACATCAAAGCATAAGTATTTTAAAATAGTAGAGAGTCTAACTTCTTCAATTAATCCACCTCTTCTTCAGTACTTTCTCTTCCTCTAATATCACCCATAGTTGGGTAATGGACATATAAATTATAAAAGGGTCGGTACGGGAACTAATCAGTCAAATTTTCATCAATCAATCCATTTTTCTTGAACATCTCTACCAATCATGTTTCAACGGTTCCTGTATGATCAAAGTTGTCCTTCATTCTCAAATCTAGGAGATCAAAAAGGTAGTTAAGATTTCCTATTACATTCATTATACTTTGAATTTCTCTTTCTATTTTCTTCATTCTCTCCTCCAAAGATGTTGAAATTCCAATTGCTGGTGGCATCAATGGTGTTGAAGCGTGTGATGAATGATCCAAAATACAATCTAATGCTTCATTTTAATTTCCTATGTAATTTCCATCAATAGGAATCATGGGCTCCCAAGATAATAAAACTTTTTCCTAACTTTCATATGAAACTTGAGATTGACTGCAAAGTAGAAAAATTATAGAAGGATGCCCAAGTCCATCTATTTGCCTATTCATGATAATACCCATAACAGATTTGAAAATAATTGACCCTATATCAATGAGTTTTTCCATTTGAATGCAATAGTTTAGAATGACACTTTCTCTTGTAACTCTATTAATCTTCATGGTAGGTAGTAGTTTTGTAGATATGAAGAAATGTCATTGTTTTGAAATTTGGTTAAGCAGCGAAGCAAAGAAACTAATGTATCCCTCATCTCTGATTTCTCAATTATCATGCTCATCCGTCAGAAAATTATATACTTCTTGCATCATATCTTTTATTGGGATAAAATTTGTGTAATGATAGATTGGAACATTTTCTATAATTCTATCATATACAATTCATTAATCCTTGAAGGAGTAAATGGTACAACCTTACCTTGAATGAAGACAACTTCTTAGGTAATTCCAAGTAGGTTGGCATAGAACTCTTTTACTATAGGTACTACAACTGCAGCGGTAGTGTAGGACAGAAATTCCTAACGTCTCTATATAATGATTTTATCGATCAGTGAACTTGGATTACTAACTCCATGATTGACAAAGCCTCTCTCCTTAATAAGTCTCTTCTTTGTGATGACTTTGTTGTATAATCTCTACGCGTCAAAACTGATAAACTTTCTTTTATTAAAAACTCCATACCTTTAAGTATTTCTAGAATTAGAAGCCATAGAATTTGAAATTAGGAAGTTTCTGGATGTCTAAGTCAGTTTTTAGGCCCTTAAAACACCTTTTGGCAGTCATTTTAGAGCAAAATCCAGCCAAAGTCCGTCATAACCGTTCAGCACATGAAAAATACTTGGGACGCCATCGGTTCTCCTGGCGGCACTGTCGGCACCATGCTCATTTAGTCGGGCGCCGTCGACGCTAGAGGTCAAATTCGCATCTGAATTTTTTTTGTTCATTTTGATTCCAAATTTTCCTCAAATAATAATATTGATCTTAATTTATGTTATATAAAATTATGTAGGACTTAAAAATATTATTATTTTCTAATACATAAACACCCTTACTAACAAAATAGTAATATAAATATATATAGATTTATATATGGGTTGCCTTCCATAAAACGCTTAGTTTAAGTTCGTCAGCCTGACATACCATTGGTTTAGTTGGGTTGACTTAACATTAAAACTTCTTTAAATCGGGGTATCTATCCTTCATAATAATTTTTTAATCAATACTCGTTAACTTTAAATATCTTTCCAATTTTAAGATCCTTAATAATAACAGTTTCATAATGATAGACTTTAATCACTTTAAATGGTCATAACCATCTAGATTTCAGTTTCCCTGGAGATAATCTCAATCTTGTATTGTATAGTAGAACTTCTTATCCAGGTTCAAACCTCTTATTAATAATCTTTTGATCATGCGATATTTTCATTTTCTCCTTATATATTTTTGCATTATCATATGCTTCATTTTTTATCTCCTTAAGTTCATTGAGTTGTAATAATCTTTTCTCACCCTCATCTTTTAGATTAAAATTAAATTCCTTAATAGCCCAAAATGCTTTATGCTCCAATTCTACTAGTAATTGACATGTTTTTCCAAAAATAAGTTTGTATGGGGACATTCTATATGATTCCTATAAGTAGTTATGTATGCCCATAATGCAGTATCTAATCTAGCAGACCAATCCAATTTATAGGGATTTACATTTTTTTCTAAAATTTATTTTATTTCACGATTTAATATTTCTGCTAGACTACTAGTCTGAGGCTGATAATCAGTAAAGAATATATGCATAATATCCTATTTCCTTATCAATTTCTCGATTCTCTTATTTCTAAAATGGGATCCTCCATCAGTAATAATTACTCTGGGCATTCTACATCTTGTAAAAATGTTTTTATTTAAAAATTTAAAAACACTCCGATCATCACATTTAGGTACAACAACAGCTCTAATCCATTTGGACATATAATCAACAACAAGTAATATATATAAGTTTCCAAATGAAGGCATCAATGGTCCCATAAAATCTAATCCCCACACTAAAAAATTTCAAGTTCTAATATGTAATTTAGAGGCATTTCATTTCTTCTAGAAATATTTCCTATTCGCTGACATTGATCACATGTTTTAATATATTCATTAACATCTCTAAAAAGAGTAGGCAAATAAAATCCAGCTTGCAAAATTTTATAAGAAGTTCTATTTGTACCAAAATGTCCTCTAAATTCAGAATTATGACATCTTTCAATTATTTGTTTTCTTCATAAGAGTTTCTTCATAAGACACACACCTTCTAATAATTAAATTTTTACATTGTTTATATAAATATGAGTTATCCTAGAAATAGAATTTTGAATCATATATTAATTTCTTTAGTTGTTGATTCTTAATATCTGGTGGAAGAATATCACTTACAATATAATTTACTATATCGACATACCATGGTGTATATATTTCATCAATACTATATAAATGTTCATTAGGGAAATTTTCTAAAATTTCATTTACAAAATTAGTTAATATTTCTTTTTTTTGTCTAAAATAATGATCAACTATTTGATTTTCATTTCCCTTTCTATCAACTACAGAAAAATCAAACTCTTACAATAGAAGTATCCATCTAATTAACCTTGTTTTAGCTTGCTTCTTTTGCATTAAATATTTAATAGCAGAATGATCTGTATGCACTATACATTTATTTCCAATTAAGTAAGGTCTAAATTTTTCAAAGGCATAGACAATAGCTAATAACTCTCTTTCAGTAGTAGTGTAGTTAATTTGAACATCATTCATAGTTTTAGTAGCATAATATATTACTTTAAAAACTTTGTTGTGCCTTTGTCCTAACACAACTCCAATAGCATAATTACTAGCATTTCACATCATCTCTAAGGGTTTTTCCCTATCAGGTGGTACTATTATAGGTGGAGTGATTAATTTTTCTTTTCAAAATTCAAATGTTTTTATGCATTCCTCATTAAAAATAAAATTTCGTATCTTTTTCTAAAAGTTGGCATAATGGTTTAGTTATTTTTGATTGAAAAATTCTTTAATTCTTTATATAACACCTGTAGAACCCAACATGTCCTAGAAAACTTCTTACCCCTTTGACCGTAGTTGGTGGTGGTAAATTTTCAATAACTTCAATTTTTGCATGATCTGCTTCCATGTCATTTTTAGAAATTTTATGCCCAAGAACAATTCCTCCTACAACCATAAATTGAAATTTTCCTAATTTAGTACTAGGTTGATTTTTTCACATAATTCTAGAACTTTTTCAAAATTATTTAGGCATAACTCAAATGAAGTCCCAAACACAGAGAAATCATCCATAAATACTTTCATTCCATGCTCAATCAAATTACTAAATATTTACATCATACATCTTTAAAATATTGGAGGTGTATTGGATAGTCCAGAAGGCATTCTACTAAAAGAAAATGTTTCATAAGGGCTTGTAAATGTTGTCTTGATCCTTAGG
Organism: Phalaenopsis equestris; assembly: GCF_001263595.1. Classification (NCBI taxonomy): domain Eukaryota; kingdom Viridiplantae; phylum Streptophyta; class Magnoliopsida; order Asparagales; family Orchidaceae; genus Phalaenopsis; species Phalaenopsis equestris. Next base: position 25,398 of record NW_018250698.1, on the reverse strand, counting down.
AGAAGTTGGAATTTGATTAGAATTGGTATCTCCATCTAAGAAACTGTAATATTTATTTCCAGCCAATCTATCCAACATTTGATCTAGAAAGGGTAAAGGAAAGTGATCTTTACTGGTGGTCAAGTTCAATTTTCTATAATCTATACAAATTTGCCAACCAGTAACTTATCTTATTAGAATTAATTCATTTTTCACATTTACTTCAACTGTCACTCTTCCTTTCTTTAGAACATATTGAATTGGGCTTACCCAAGAACAGTCTAAAATGGGATATATAATTCCATCATCTAACCATTTTAAAATTTCTTTTTTAACAACTTCTTTCATTATGGGGTTTAATCTCCTCTAGGGATCATCTTTAGGTTCATATTGTTCATCTAATAAAATTCTGTGCATACAAATTGAAGGACTAATTCCTTTAATATCTGTTAAGTCCATCCAAAAGCCTTTTTTATATCTTTTTAACATTTCTATTGATTTTGGTTCTTAAATTTCAATAACTCAGAAGATACAATAACAGGCAATGTAGATGAATCTCCTAAAAACACATATTTTAAATGGGCAGGTAATACTTTCAGTTTAATTTCAGGTGGTTTAATACTTGAAGGAATAAGATTTTTATTATCATTTTCCAACAAATCTAAAGTTTCAAATTTGTCTTGAATATAATCTAAATTTTCTTCTTTTATTTCATCTTCATGTTCACTAAATTCTTCTTGCTTTAATTTCTCTTTAAACTCTTTCTTAAATTGTTCATTACTTGGATAATCAGTAACTTCCATCCTAAAACATTCATCATTTTTTTCTATCACAGGATATTTCATAGCTTTTACAATATTAAATTTTACTTCTTGATCATTAGCTCTCATTATTAATTCTTATTTTTGCACATCTATCATAGCTCTCCCTGTTGTAAGAAATGGTCTCCCCAAAATAATTAAAATTTATTTATCTTCCTCCATATCTAATACTATAAAGTCTATAGGGAAAATAAATTTATCCACTTTTACTAATACATTTTCTATAACTCCTTAGGATAAGTGATTGATCGATCAACTAACTGAAGAGTTACAATAGTAGGGGAAATCTCTTCTAAATCTAAACATTTAAAAATTGATAAAGGCATAAGATTGATACTCGCTCCTAAATCACATAAGGCTTTTTAATAAAAATTTTCACCAATTGCACAAGGTATAGTAGAACTACTAGGATCTTTTAGCTTTTTAGGAAGCTTTTTCTGGATAATAGCGCTACACTCTTCACTAAGTGCAATAGTCTCATAATCTGCAAACTTCCTTTTCTTGTTTAGTATATCTTTCATAAATTTCACATAACTTAACATTTGTTCCAAAGCCTCAAATGAAAGGAATATTTATCGTTAACTTTTTATGAATTTCAAAAAATTTTGTAAATTGTTTGTCTTTCTTCTTCTATTTTAGTCATTGAGGAAACAGAGGTAATGGTTTTTCTAAGGGAACTTATGTTTTTTCATTTTCATTATGGTCACTTTCCTCTCTTCCTTCTCCTCATCAACTTTTGTTGCTCTTTGGATTCTTGTTTCAACTTCTTTTCTAGTTTGTAATTGAATTACCTTAATTTGTTCTTTATTTTGATCTTTTGGATTAACTTCCACAGTAATCAAAAGATTTCCTTATGGCCTGTTACTAAGTGTAGTAGCAATATGTCCTAATTGATTTTCAATATTTTGATTTTCAATACAATATGTCCTAATTGATTTTCAATATTTCTAATATCAGCCCCTTGATCCCATATTCAACATTACATATTCAACATTACATCTTCCATCATTAACTTCTTTTCCTTAACTTGTGGGTTAGGTTTAGAGTTATATCCAGGAGGACAATAAGTTTGATAACTAGGATTTCCTTGGTTATTTAAATTTCCTGAGGGGTTCATTGAATTTTTATAATTTTTCCAACTATAATTAAGGTGATTTTTCCGTCAAGGATTGTAATAATTTGAATAAGGATTATTATTTTGATTATTAATAACATTCAAAGTTTCATAAGATGATTGAGTATCAATTATCTGTTCTAGTGAATTTTCCTCTAATACTGGTGGTATTTGAGAATAGTTCACTCTAATTTGATCAATATTTTTTGATATAGCAGTAATTTGAGATGCTCTAAAATAAACATTAAAACATTACATCAGATTCATGAATACTATCTACTCTCTTAGGATTTACCCTTTCAGAGGGTCATTGAAAATTATTAGTAACCATTTCTTCTATTAAAGTGTAGCTTCATCAAAGGTTTTGACATTAAAGATCCGTCAACAACAGTATCTATAATAGATATAAGTGATCCTACTAATCCATTGTAAAAAAGTTTGAATTATTAATCAATCTGGTAAAACATGGTGTGGACATTTCCTAAGGAGATGCTTAAATCTTTCCTAGGCTTCATATATCGATTCCCCTTCAAACTGACAAAAATATGTAATATCGTTTCTAAGCTTAGCAATTTTTGAGGGTTAGCCAAAAAATTTTACGATAGTTCTCCCCAAGTTCTGATAGATCCAGGTGCTAATGAGTTTAACCAATCTTTGACTTTATCCCTTAATGAAAAAGGAAAAAGTCTAAGCCTAACAACATCATTAGACACTCCGTCATATTTAAAAGTAACATAAATCTCAGGAAAACTAGCAATATGTAAGTTAGGATCTTCTATAGGTGTTCCTCCAAACTGATTATTTTATACAATTTAGATAATAACATTATTTTGTACCATTTGGATAATAGTAGGTTTAAGCTCAAATGAATTAACAGCAACATCAAGATTTTAAATAGTTAAGTTTCATCTGCTGTTAGATTAACATAATCTTTTAAAGATCTTTGTCTATTTTGATTTATTTGATTATCTAAGTTATTCACCATTTTGTTCAAAATTTTAATTTATTTTTGTTGTTTTCAAATTTTTCTAATAGTACGTTCTACTTCTGAATCGTAAGGCACTAAACCTTCAGATCCAATATTTTGCATAAAAAATATAATAAGTAAAGAAAAAATTTCTTAAAAAGACTTTTAAATATATAGTTATATATTTTTGGATTTTTTATATTTTATAATTTTTTTGATATTTTCTATTTTGTATATTTTTATCTCTAAATTTCCTAATTTACCAAATATATTTAATTTACTGTTACCTTCCCCGACAAAGATGACGAAAACTTGATCCCAAGAAAATATAGTTGTGTAAAATTTATAAAGATTACTCCGCTTTGTAATGGTGCCAAAATCTTGATGTGGAATTTTATGAATAATAACGTTAAACACTTAAAGTTGGGATTCTACGCAAGTATACGTATCGTTATCAAGTAATATAAGACATTCTTTTTAAGTCCCAAATATAAATCCCATGGGGAAGATTTAAATTTGAAATGATAAATTAATTAAGAAATTCACAGAAATCAATCGAAATTACTGTCACTAATTTTGAATGTTTAAGATACTATCAAAGCTAAATTGTTTACTACTAACAGAACTTGAAAGTAGGTTTTAAAATTAATAACTATTAAACTATGTTTATGTGATGAAGTTTTTTAATATGGAAAAAATATCTTTCACATTACAATGAGTTTTTGGTGAAATGAGATGAGATAAATGACTTAAATATGTATTGTGTCAAATAGGAGCAATTTTAATGCTCTACCCTAATTTAGTATTATAGAAAATTATTGACTAATCTTAGGTTTAGTCTCTAAATTTGTGGCTAGGATAGGAGGATGTTGGCTCCCACTTCAGAGCTCCCACTTCCCTTCCCCTAAAGGCTAACTCTCGCTATAGTTTTTAAACATTAAGATTGAATTGGGGATTTTTAGTCTATCACCCTACAAATCTATAATTCTACACCCAACAAAATATATTTCCCTACTTATTTGCACTTAATCCCATGAACAAAATACTCCATGGACTTAGATGTGATTCTCACTCTGTTGTAGGACTCATACTTCATTTCCCAGATCATATGTTTCACAACATATTTTAACAATTTAATTAGCCAGATCAAAAAGTAAATTAAAAGCGGAGTTGAAAAACCATCACAGTTTATTTTAAATTTTAACATTGACACATCCACATTATCTCTTCATTTCACCATATCTCAGAGTAGGGAGAAAGATAAAGGAATCTAACTAAGACTTCATGATAAATATACAACAAAACACAAATTTTATATATAAAAGAAAGTTTATACAACATTAATAAACAAATAATACTTATATGAAACTCTTTCTCAAAGAAAATCCTTTATAGCCTCTCTTAGGAAATGTATGAAGAAGAAATCTCTCACTTCTCTTCCTCTCCAACACTTCTTAGAGAAGAATTCACAATTAAACTCTCCACATAAACTTAAATCTATAAAAATAATAACTAATTAATGGTGTGGAGTGGTGTGGAATGTAGGTGTGTGTAAAGGAAAATTGAAAATGAGTGGAAGAAGTTGAAATGGTGTGAAGGAAGGGGGTTTCTAATTAAATTTTGGCCCTAAATGGAGCCTAGGTTGGTTCTCCAATAGGTGCATCCAAAAACTCTTCAAAAAGCATCCAAATTTGTTGAATCTTCTATAAACAGGGCTTCCACCGACACTGACACTGTCGGTGCCCATCCTGGCACCGTCGGTGCTAGAGGCCCGTAATTAAATCCCAAGTTTCTGTCAAATGGCATCGTTGGTGCCCAGTCTAGCGCCATCGACGCTGAATAAATTTTGAACTTCTCCATTTTTGCTCCAAATCCTTAAAATCAACAACGTGTAATAAAACATAGAAAATACCTTTCATTAAAGTGCAATATCACCAAAAATGAGTATAAAAAATGAGTCTAAAAATGCATCTATTTTTTGTGTATCAAGTAATAATAGCTCAAATACTTCAAATCCATAATGTGGAAACAATGTTGCGAACCCAGTAGGAAGCTCCAACAATCAAGAAAATCAAAAAATCAAGCTTATAAACCTTATTGCCCTCTAGGTTCTAATAATTTGCAAAGTGAGGAGAAAAAGTTATCAATGGAATAATTGATATTACAAATGGGAAGTCAGTTACAGAGTCAAGGAGCTGCAATCAGAAACATGAAAAATCAATTTGGATGTATTACTACTGCACTTAGCAATAGAACTCTAGGAACATTGCCTAGTAATGTTAAAGTAATAATACTGAAATAAATTTGAAAGACCAGAATAAAGAGCAAGTAAAAGTCGTTCAACTTAGAAGCGGAAGAGAGTTGGAAGGTATGGTTCAAAAAGAAATTGAAGTAGAGAGACAAGAAATTGATGAATCAAAAGTGAAAGCTCTAAAAGATTCTGAAAGACCTATTTCTCCATTAAAAATTGCTTTGAAAAGACCACCACCTCCATTTCCTCAAAGATTGAAGCAGAAGTATAGAGATAATCAATTTTCAAATTTTTAGAAAATTAATGATAAACATTCCATTTGTTGAAGCTTTGGAACAAATGCCAAGCTATGTGAAGTTCATGAAGGATATACTTAGTAGGAAAATGAAGTTTGTAGATAATGAGACGGTTGCACTTAGTGAAGAGTGTAGCGCTATAATTCAGAAGAAGCTTCATGAAAAACTTAAAGATACTGGAAGTTTTACAATTTCTTGTGCTATTAGCGAACGAATTTATCGAAAAGCTTTATGTGATTTAGGAGCCAATATTAATCTTATGTCGTTATCAATTTTCAAAAGGTTGGATTTAGGAGATATTTCACCTACAACTGTAACTCTTCAGTTAGCTGATTGATCGATTACCTATCCTGAAGGAGATATAGAAGATGTTTTAGTAAAGGTTCATAAATTTATCTTTTCTGCGGACTTTATTATATTAGATATGGAGGAAGATATAAAAAATTCCTATTATTTTAGGAAGACCATTTCTAGCCACTGGAAGAGCTTTGATAGATGTGCAGAGAGAGAACTAAGTATGAGAGTTAGTGATCAAGAGGTTACATTTAATATTGCAAAATCAATGAGATACCCTACAAAAGAACAAGAGATTGGATGCTTCATAATGGATATTAATGAGGATTTTAAGCCATGAATATTTAAAAAAAGACATATGAAAGTGAATTTGAAAAGGAATATATGGAATATCAAGACGAGGATAAAATCCAAGATGCGCCTAAGGAAGTGAGTATGTAAGAACCAGATTATGTTTGGGAGAAATTTGAAATGTTAGATCCTGCAGAAAATGACAACAATTTGATTTCATCTATTCAGAAACCCCCTGAACTAAATTGAAAACACTGCTAACACATTTGAAGTATGCATTTTTAGGAGATTCATCTACACTACCTATTAGAATATCCTCAGAACTAAATGATGCTCAAGAACAATCTCAAGAACAATCTTTGAAAAAATACAAGAAAGCCTTTGGATGGACATTAGCTGATATTAAAGGAATCAATCCTTAAATTTGTATGCACAAAATTTTGCTGGAAGATCAACATAAACCAAGAATTGATCCTCAAAGGAGATTGAATCCTATGATGAAAGAATCGGTTAAGAAAGAAATTATAAAATGGTTAGATGCGGGAATTATATGTCCTATTTCAGACGGTAATTTGGTTAGTCCAATTCACTGTGTTCCGAAAAAAGAAGGTATAACTGTAGTGACAAATGAACAAAATGAATTAATATCAACAAGACAAGTCACTGGATGGTGAATCTGCATAGATTGTAGAAAATTAAATTCTGCCACCATGAAGGATCCACTACCCTTTCTAGATCAAATGCTGGATAGACTAGCTAGGCACAAATACTTTTTTTTTCTAGATGGATATACCGGTTATCAACAAATACCTATTGCTCCTGAGGATCAAGAGAAAACAACATTTACTTATGAAACTTTTGCTTTTTGGCGAATGCCTTTTGGATTATGTAATGCACCTGCAACATTTCAAAGATGTATGATGTTAATTTTCAATGATTTGATTGGAAAAGGGATTAAAGTCCTTATGGACAATTTTTACTGTATTTGGAACTTCCGTTGAAATAAGTCTAAATCAATTAGAGAAAATTCTAGAACATTGTGAAAAGACTAATCTTATTTTAAATTGGGAGAAATTTGAATTTATGGTTGTTGGAGGTATTGTTCTTGGACATAATATTTCAGAAAATTGAATGGAAGTAGAACCTGCAAAAATTCAGGTCAAAAATTCTGGAAGTAGAACCTGCAAAAATTCAGGTTATATCGAACCTACCTCCACCAACTAATGTAAGAGGAGTTAGGAGCTTTTTAGGACATGCTGGATTCTACATACGATATATCAAAGATTTTTAAAGAAATTACTAAGCATTTATGCCAACTTTTGGAAAAAGATAGAAAGTTTGACTTTAATCAAGATTGCCTTAAAGCCTTTGAAACTTTAAAGGAAAAAAATTATCACTGCTTCTATAACTATTTCACCAAACTGGAAGAAACTTTTTTGAACCAATGCGTGATGTTAGTGATTATGCAATTGAACCTGTTTTAGGGCAAAAATATGATAAGATTTTCAAGGTCATATATTATGCTAGTAAGACTCTTAATGATGCCCAAATTAACTATACCACCACTGAAAGAGAGTTATTAGCCATTGTGTATGCTTTTGATAAGTTTAGATTATATTTGATTGGAACTAAATGTGTTGTCAATACTGACTACTCTACTATTAAATATTTAATGCAAAAGAAGGATCCTAAACCAAGATTAATTAAATGAATACTTCTGATGCAAGAGTTTGATTTTGCAGTAGTAGATAGAAAAGGGACTGATAATCAAATAGTCAATCATCTATCGAGGTTAGAATATGAAGAAATACTTGATTCTGAAATAAAGATTAAAGATACTTTTCTTGATGAACAACTTTATGCTGTAAAAGGATGAGAAATACCTTAGTATGTTGATATTGTAAATTATATTATTAGTGGTATTTTACCATATAGATTGACAAAACATGAAAAGAAATTCATTTATAATGCAAAATCTTATTTTTGGGATGATCCTCATTTATATAAACAATGTAAATAATTATTTATAAGATGATGTGTGTCTTATAAAGAAAGTGAGGACATTATTAAAAAATGTCATGATTCTGAATTTGGAGGACATTTTGGGAATAATAAAATTGCTCAAAAAATTTTAAAATCTGGATTTTGTTGGCCTACTATATTTTGAGATGCTATATATATACGGCCCCCACTTTTTGGGTGTGCCATATAAATTGGGAAAACTTTTACAACAAATCTTCATTTTAAATTTGGATTTATATATATTAAAAGGAAGGGTAAATTATATTGCAAAAGAAGAAATCAGTACAGATCTGATGGAGGGGACTTGCAAGAGGTCACCCTTTAGCAAAAAGGAGAGAGAAGGGGAAGGAGTAAAGGAAACTAAAGTGGTATCTGACTAACTAGAAACTCTGCCAGCTAGCAGGTTTGTTGCCTTCTCTATAGTTGAACTTGAGCTGAAGTTGGCATAGTTTTTTAAATTACTGGATGGGTTTGAGCAATTGGAGTATGTGCCAGGGAGGAGATAAGGATCCTTCAATCAGTTGGATATGCGGGGAACAATCAGCTTTAACCATTATATAAAACCATTTCATCTGTATAGCAATATGCAATGCCCACAAAAGAGCAGTTGTTTCAGTTTCAAGTGCATCTTGGGCATTCATAGGGCCTTGATCCAGGGGTGAGTAGGTTTAATCCAGAAGACTTTGGATATCTTGAGTGATTTATGTGTAGAAGGGCAGATAGTATAGAAAATTTCAGGGAATCCCTTATGTTTGATCAGCTTTGTTAAGAAAGTTTTACAAGGTACCACAGTTAGGTGTGCATTTGGAGGGCAGTCCTCAAATTTGGCTTTATTTCTGGCCATCCAGATAAACCAAGTAACCACAAAAGGGATGGTGCTCAAATTGACTTTGTCCCAAGTATTTCAGCAAGCAATAAGAGAGGCCCAATCCAGATTCAAGAGATTTATCTTCAGCTCTTGTACCAATTCTAACCAGACCCTTTGTGTAAACATACATTAAAAGAAGAGATGGGTAATTGATTCTTCAGCTAGGCAATAGAGATGACACCTGGAAGGTCCTCTCAATACTTTAAGCTTGAGAATATCATCCACAGGGAGAAGCTTATGAAATATTCTCCAGATTGGAAAAGACATAGAGGGGGTGAGATATTTGTTCCAGATAGTTTCACCCATGGAACATCTTGCCAACAGTACAATTTAGTGTATATGGCCTTAGAGATGCTATGGAACTTACTAACATTAATCACTCAATTGTCCTGATGTTCTCTATTGAAAGAGATTTTAGTGATACAGTCAGTAGCTATTTGATTAAGCATAGATAACAACTTATCCGCATACCTGGAGTCTCCATTGCAACAATCAACCACCAACATATTAGGGTCAAAGTTTGCTGGTCTGGGCAGTAGCTATTTGATCAAGCATAGATAACAACTTATCCGCATACCTGGAGTCTCCATTGCAACAATCAGCCACCAACATATTAGGGTCAAATTTTGCTGGTCTGGGTGTAAGAAGATCTTGGAGCACCATTGGTCAAGCCATAAATGAATTTTGCCTTGACCAAGATCCCATAAAAAGATGTTTTCTTCCTTTTGTCTGATTTGAAGTAATTAGAGCCATATTGGTGAGTCCACCAACTTTCTTTCAACCAAAGTAGGGTGGGAGTGCTTACAGTATTTCCCCATCATGAACTTGCCCATAGGGAGTTATGCATTCTAAATTTCAGCCAGAGTTGGCACATACTAATCTGTTGAAGTTGTTGCAAGCCTTTGAAGCCCAATCCTCCAGCAATAGTAGGTTTAGTAGCCTTTTTCCAGCTAGCCCAGTGTAATTGATTTCTTTGTCCAGCCTAGAGGAATCTGTTGAAACTTCTCTCAATTAATAGTTGAGTAGACTTCTTCATGTTTGTAACTTGGAGGATGTAGGAGGGAAAAGATGTGAGAATGCTTTTTAACAGTGTAATTCTCCCACCATTAGAGAGAAGAATTTTTCCAGCAATTGAGTTGAGCATTGATTCTAGTGACTACAGCATGAAATTGTATCCTTTTGGTTCTACATTTGATAAGTGGCACCCGAAGATAATGAAAAGGGAAAGTAGCAGTAGAGAACCCAGTAAAGTTGCCAATCCATTATTTAGCTGTAGGATTAGTAGGTTTGCTATAAAGGATATGACATTTAGAAGTGTTGAAGGTCATACTAGAGATATCTTGAAATTGTTTCAAGCATTTGTGTATTAGCTTAACATCATTTTTGTTAGCTTTAGAGAATACAATGATGTCATCTGCATACATCAGGTGTGTGACCTCCACATTAGATGTATGGTGGAATCTGAAATAGGATTTCTGAGATAGAGCATGATCCAATATTCTAGAAAGATAGTCCATGGCTAGGATGAAAATAGATGGGGAGAGTGGATCTCCTTGCTGTACCCCTCTAGTAGCTGAGAAGAAACCATGAGAAGCTCCATTAAGCAAGATGGAATGTGAATTGAATTGCTGCCATCTAGAAATGAGAGTGCATAACTCTATAGAGAAACCCCTGGCTTTAAGAATATTAAGTATAATAGACCAATGAATAGTATCATAAGCTTTACTTAGATCCAGTTTATAAATGAGATTGCTTCCTCTACAGTGATGATCAATATCCAGTAGTAGCTCTTGTGCCAGCAATATATTATCAAAGATAAATCTACCCTTGATGAATGCTGTCTAATTGGATTTTATTAGATGGTTTAAATGAGGTTGTAACCTGACCACAATAATTTTGCTAATACGTTTGCTGAACACAGCGGTCAGACCGATAGGTTTGTACTAGTTCCAATTGTGGCTTTCAGTAGGTTTAGGGAAGAGGACATAACTAGAAGAAGAAAAGTAGTTGGGGAGGGGGTTCCCTTGAAGAAGCTTTGGATAGCATTAACCACATCTTCCTTGATAATGGGCCAGACTTTTTTGTAGAAAGAAGCTGTATATCCATCAGGACCAGTAACTTTAGAGTTATCAATAGTGTTAAGGGCCTCCCAAATTTCAGTTTCAGAAGGGATGGATGTTAGTTGGAGTTCCTGAGTATAGACCAGTTCTTCCTAGAAGAATTGGGGATCCACTGGTGTATAGGTGAACTGGGGTGCAGTGAGGAGCTTTTGAAAGAATTCTACAGCATTCCTGACAATACCTTCATAATTTTTGATCTAACATCCTTGAGCATCTTGAATCTTGTAAATATTATTACATTTTCTTTTATACTTGATACAAGCATGATAGTAGCATGATAGTATTTTAGCATGATAGTATTTTGTATTCCTTTCCCCTCTCATGATTCTATTGATGGCAGCCTTCTGTTTCAGAAACAATTCCAATCTTTCAGTAGCCAAAAGAACCTTTTCAACATTGCTAGCAGTGTAGCTTCACTTCCTGTCCAGTCATCAATTCAGCTTCCAAGGTTGCTAGATTTTTCTCAACATTATCCAATCATACACATTCCCAAAGCATTGTCAATTCCATTGCTTGAGGTAAAAAGACATCTTTTTGTGTAATTGCCAAAGTCTAATAAGGGGGTTGATTTGTTGTGAAGTATTCCAATGCTCTTTAATCAAGTTGATAAATTGAGGATGATCAGTCCACATGTTTTAAAATCTAAAAGAGTTAGGACTTTTAGGAGGGTTGGCAGTGATAGAGACAAGCAAAGGTCTCTGGTCAGACCCTACTAAGGATAAGTGGTGTACAAAGGTATTTAAGAATTCCTGGAACCAAAGATCATTGGCCAGAAACCTATCCAACCTTTCCCAAAAGTGACCTCTCTTCCAAGTAAAGCAGTCTCCTTGAAATCTAAGATCAAAAAGTTTAGCAGCTTTGATGTTGTCACTAAATTGTGTCATCTTGAGGAGGTTAGAAGATCTACCCCCTCTTTTTTCAGAGCTTTCAACCACACAGTTGAAATCTCCTCCCAGCAGCCAAGGGGAGGTTATATTGTTTGCAATGGAAATAAGATCTTGGCCAAGAATGGTTCTGTCATTTTTGTTACAACCAACATAAATAACAGTGATAAGTCTTGATTTACCAGCATTTTTGTTACTCTATGTTTTTTAACTTTCTGAGATAACATAGTTAAGTGTTTTAAATGTTGAGTAATGTTTTCGCTAAACATTAATATATCATCTCCATAAATTAAACAAAAATGAGAGAATTCAGAGAATATGTTATTCACTATTCTTTGAAATATTTGTGGGGCATTTTTAAGACCGAATGACATAACATTCGATTGATAGTGTCCATGCGGCGTACTAAATGCTATAAATTCTTTGTTATTTTGATGCATCATAATTTGTCAAAAACCAGATTTGCAATATAATTTTAAGAACCATTTGGCAGTTTTAATATGGTAGGAATAAGAGCTCCCCTCCCAGCTTCTATGACAATGGTACTTCCTTGTGGATCAATATTAGCTTGTTTCTTCTTTTTCTTGGCTTTATGCAGCTACCATCCCTCTTCTAATTCTCTGTGAAGGGCCTCAATATAAGGTGAATTATCTTTTCCAACTTCATCAACCACACTAAGAGGGGCAGGACCATTACTACAATGGTTCTGTAAGAATTATTTTAAGTTCTGGGTTATTTAAGAAAAATAAAATATTTTTGGAGGTGAAAATTAAGTTTTGTATTTTTGAAAAATCTCCCTAAGGTTAGAGAACTCAAATGACCAAATTTTATATTTTTCTGATTTTTTCCTTGATTTATTGGAATTCATTTAGTGAAAACTCATTTTTAGTCTTTTAAAAATTATTTTTAAGCTTTGGAAGTCAATATCTTTATTTAGAAAACCAGGAAAAATATTCTAATTTTTTTTAAGTGATTAGAAAGAAATTTAGAACATTTCCATGAGTTTTATTATTTTTGTGTTTTTTATGAATTTTTAATTATTTTAAATGTTTAAAATAGGTTAAAAATCAAGTTTTTATTATAAATATTATTTTATTTTTATAAAATATCCCTAATCACAGAGAACTTAAAAAACTATATTTCATAATTTCTTGAGTTATATTTTGATTTTTAAAAATCATTTAAGTGTCAAAAGTGGAAGTTATCTTTAAAAATCAATTAAAGTTATGAAATGAAGTCAAAACATTTTAAAATTTTTATGATGAACTCTTTGGATCATAAACCACAGTGGAGATCAAAAGTGAAGTCATTTAAAGGTTTATATTTTCCAAAATTATTAATTTTAGTAATTTGGTGTTTGTAAGATTTAAGAATATTTTAAATGACTTGGCCCATGAAATTATTTCCAAAAGCTTTTCTGGTCAATGCGGACCTTCCAAAATTTTCTTAGGATTTTCTAATCAGTATGCTAAGTTCCATGATTATTTTAAAGAAATTATGTGGAATAACTTGAAAAATATGGATCTCTGTATAGGAACATCTTCTAACTTTTGAAAAATCAGAGGATATTTCCCTCGACAGAGGCTACAACATGCCAAAATTTCAAGCCAAGGTGATGTATAATTATGCATAGAGAATCAAAGCAATATGCATGAAAAATCAAATGATTCAAAATATTGTTTAATTAATTAAAAATAAAATATGCATCAAATAGTCTTGAAATTTATTCCACATTGTTCTCCTTTGTTCGCTGAGCAAGAGGGTATTTTTATTTTCTTTTTGTGATTTTTCTACACAAAGTTATAAATTTTCTAAGCTAAGGATATTTAAATAAATAAAAAAAAGCCCTATTTTTCTATTTAAACCGCGCGTGTTGACTAGATTCTAGGCAACTCCGAAGGAATGCATGGCGCGCTTTGGTTGGACGCCGCTGTCCACGTAGCTGCTGACTCGACCCGCAGTTTATGTTTTAAAGCGTTGTCCGACTCGATCTCCTCCATCCATTACACTCTTGATCAGATTGCTCCCCGTCATCATCCCCGATAGAGTGATCCCGTGACCATCCACACTAAAACCCTAAGATCTCAGCCTATACTCAACCAAATCACCTTGGGTTTGGTCTTATGCACTCTTCTAAGTGAGACAAACACATCTATACAGTAATCATGCAATTAAATTAAGCCTAATTAAAT
>NW_018250698.1:9619-10269 GCF_001263595.1 Phalaenopsis equestris | reverse complement strand
TTTTCAACATGAATTGGATGCCAATTTGGAGGTTAAGGATATCAATTGGGTGAAATTTGGGGACTTAGCCAATTTGGGGCTAAATTTGGGAATTTTGGATTTAGGCCAAAATCAAATGGATTTGAGGCTTCACCAAGGTCAATTGATGGTTTATTTTGATGTGTAAGAATGTCATGAAGATTTTGCAACATTAATTGGGGCCAGGTGACTAGGCTATGGGCTCAATTTGGTGAGACTAGGTCATATGGTCAAAACTGGGGTTTTGACCTAAATCAAAATTGGGCTCAAATCATGGGCCAATAAAGCTTGGAATTGGTTTAGTTTGGTCATATCAAAAGTGAATTTGAGTTTAGGATTGAAATTGGGGTCAATTGAGATCAAATTGATGGACATTTGAGTTGGATTTGGGGAAATTTTGTTCTTTAAAGGCAAATTTAGGTATTTTTGTTAAAGATGGTCAAATTGGCCAAATTGGGTCATGTGGTAGTTAAGAGAAATAAAATTGGGAATATTTGGGATTTATTAAGATTTTCTGGAAATTTTTGGAATTTTTGGGATTTTTGGCCCAAGAGGGGTATTTTGGTATAGTTGACGTAACAACCATCACCAACAAGCCATGGATCAATGGAAACCCCATTTTGGGTCTTATA
>NW_018250698.1:8333-9400 GCF_001263595.1 Phalaenopsis equestris | reverse complement strand
GAACTTCAAGTTGAGTAAAGAAGAGTGTAGAATTTCTAATGGTGAGGGTTCCTTGTCTAGTTTTCTAAGAATAGTCAATAAGAAAGTCCTATGGCTAGACCTTAGGCTATTAAAGAGGAAAAACTAAACCTCAACCAAAAGTGAGGTCAACAAATGGACCCCCAATATGTGTGGTGTGTTGGGCAAGCACACCACACGTATTGGTGTTGACCAACAAGATCAACAAAAATCAATACAAATTTCTGAGTCAACAGATCCGGAAATATGTGTAGAGTTGTGTGTGTGATTTTTTTTTGCTGGGGAGTTATTAGGTGAGTGTTTTATTAAGTCAAGAAGTGGGGACTCTCACTGGGGATTGGAAAGTGGACTTTAAGTTATGAAATTTTAGAACATTCTAGAGGATGGGAACCAGTATGCAAGTTCTGACCCCGAGGTGGGAATTAAAATTTAGATATCAATTCAAAAAGAGAGAGAGATTTGGAATGTAAGGACTGATCTTAAATGTAATGAATCAAAAATATAGGACTGAGAATTGAAATGTATGTCAATTCTCAAAAGAGAGTGTCGGAATGTAAGGACCATTCTCGAATATAATGAATCAGAAATGTATGATTGATTTGAAAATGAGAATTAAAATGTATGTCAATTCTCAAAAGAGAGTGTCGGAATGTAAGGACCATTCTCGAATATAATGAATCAGAAATGTATGATTGATTTGAAAATGAGAATTAAAATGTATGTCAATTCTCAAAAGAGAGTGTCGGAATGTAAGGACCATTCTCGAATATAATGAATCAGAAATGTATGATTGATTTGAAAATGAGAATTAAAATGTATGTCAATTCTCAAAAGAGAGTGTCGGAATGTAATGACCGACCTCAAATGTAATGAATCAGAAATGTGAAAATGAGAATTGAAATGTATATTAATTCTCAAAAGAGAGTGTCAGAATGTAAGGACTGACCTTAAATGTAATGAATAAGAAATATAAAAATGAGGATTGAAATGTATATTAATTCTCAGAAGAGAGTGTCAGAATGTAAGGACCGACCTCGAATGTAATGAAT
>NW_018250698.1:7551-8253 GCF_001263595.1 Phalaenopsis equestris | reverse complement strand
GAATGTAAGGACCGACCTCAAATGTAATGAATCAGAAATGTGAAAATGAGAATTGAAATGTATATCAATTCTCAAAAGAGAGTGTCAGAATGTAAGGACCGACCTCGAATGTAATGAATCATAAGTATGAAAATGAGGATTGAAATGTATATCAATTCTCAAAAGAGAGTGTCAGAATGTAAGAACCGACCTCGAATGTAATGAATCAGAAATGTAGGACTGATTCGAAAATGAGAATTGAAATTTAGGTCAATTCTAAAAGGAGGGTGTCAGAATGTAAGGACCGACCTCAAATGTAATGAATCAGAAATGTGAAAATGAGAATTAATATATATATAAATTCTCAAAAAAGAGTGTTGGAATGTAAGGACCGACCTCAAATGTAATGAATCAGAAAGTAGGACTGATTTGGAAATGAGAATTGAAATGTAGGCCAATTCTAAAAAGGAGGGTATCAGTTAGTAAGGACCGATCTCAAATGTAATGAATCAGAAATGTGAAAATGAGAATTGAAATGTATATCAATTCTCAAAAGAGAGTGTCAAAATATAAGGACCGACCTCAAATGTAATTAATCAAAAATGTAGGACTGATTCGGAAATGAGAATTGAAATGTAGGTCTATTCAGGAATGAAGGTGTCGGAATGTAAGGACCGACCTCAAATGTAATGAATTAGAAATGTGAAAATGAGAATTGAAATG
>NW_018250698.1:4805-7483 GCF_001263595.1 Phalaenopsis equestris | reverse complement strand
TGAGAATTGAAATGTAGGTCAATTCTCTAAAGAGAGTTTGTAATGTTGAATTTACAGAAATGTATCATGTGAAAAAGGTTGATCTTGTTGAAGGAGATTTGTAAAGCTTTGTGAGTTTTTGTGTAGAATGTGAAATTCTGCGGGGATGTGCAGAGAGTTAGTGTAAATAACGATGGTTGTGCTGCGCGCACAAAGAGTAGGAAATTCCGAAAACGAAAGAATCCACTCAACAGGTCTGTTTTATTTTCTTGTTGTTTTTATCACATTTAATTTTTCAAAATATGTTTTTAAAGCTTTAATTTTAATTGGTTGATTTTCAAAAGAAATTTGTTTTGTTATTTACTCATTTGTGATTATTTTTCATTTATGTTTAATTTATTGTTGAAGATTTGTTGGTTCGTTCTTTGTTCATTGAAATTCTGAATCATCGCATGGTTCACAGCTTTCATCCATCACACAAAAAGGAACAATTTGAGAGAAATTTCCATTAATTTGCTCTAAAAGAGATGTCATAAATCAGACATAGGCTAACACCTCAAAAGTTACATTATGTAATCCTTGTCGAAATACATTGAGAATCATCTCATGATATGAATACATCGTAGACTGAATATATCAGATACATGTCATGCTATTAAAAGAAAGATAGTGAACCCTCTGTACCAGGTATGTTGAGCTCTTGATCAAGAAGACCGTCATGCTCCCTAAGTCATGCTCCAGGATAAGGGTTCCCTTCGCATGTACTTAGAGGTACAACCTTCTCACAGCTCGTACGAAAATAACTCCTCCAATTCTGGGTCTTGATGGAATCCATACAAAATTTTACTGTTGTCCATTCTTTGGAAGGTTTTAGACACCCTACGGTGTCATACTCCTAGAATGCAGTGTTTGGCAACGTCTGCACCATTGCCCTTCAGGACCAAAATTGAACCAACTGACAATGGAATCTCCACAGCTCCTCTAAATTTGCCAGGGCCGACAATATCAATTTCTTTTCCAAATAGAATATTGTTTTTACTCATGAACGAGATTTGTAGAAAGGTCTCACAAAATCATGATAATCGATGTGTGGGGGAATGTAGTCACCTTCTTCATAAATGGGAATGCAAGTAGCGGGTAGAATATTCCACTTGACCATTCTCTTTATCATCCATTTTATCATCGGTGGCAATGGATCCACTTGGTTGTATCTAAGGATCCCAGGTGGATTCCCCTGTCTGTCATTCGTAAAATTGTAGCAACAGCTGCATTGGATGGTGATTCTTCTCTTTCCCCTCATCCATTTCTTCGGCTCGGAATATATCCTTTCCATGAGAAGGCCCGCTCAGCCTCTATCCTTCAAATTGAAGATACAGTCCATAATGCTTTTCTCATCACTTTCAGAAAAGAACCACCCTGCTATATAGTTTCAGGCTTTCCAATATGTTGACAAACTTCCCCTGAACTTCTTCATAAAACTCAAACTTTCTTTTATTCACCTGAGTTTTTTTATAGTATTCCATCATACCAGGAGTAGACAGTTGTCGCGGGCATTCCTTCCTTCAAGCATTGGCGGGAACTCAAACTGGCGCTGGTTGATTCTGAACATGAGATTCAGCCTCTAGTGGGATGTGTGACCCTGGGCTCCATGGTCTACATTCGTCTGTCCCTAGAGGGATATATAGCTCATCTGTCGCGAAGTCTAAAGTATGAGACCTGTTAGTGCTTGAAGTGGATTCTTCCAATGTACTGAAGTGTTGTAAATGAAAAATGTTGCAATCCAAGCATTCTACAAATGCGTCAGTGACTGATGTCCTGGATGGTACCTCAACGTTACATGTTGGAAAACCCTTGCATAAGATATTTGGAACTGGGAGCACATCTGATTCTGTCACAAATCCTGCTCTTCATCCATAGTGGGCAGGCTGGCAGAGGTTTTTCTTAGATCTGGGTCATAAATATGTCCCTTGCGTTTGCGTTCCTATCGCAGAAAGACACTCTGCTTCTTTCGGCTGGTATTCCTGCACTACATACTTCCGAGCAGAGTATTTATTCGGTAATCGTGCATTACGGGCATCTATCAGGTCCCTTGCTAGAGTAGCTACCATGGAGTGGAGACGGTTGGGCCCCTCCATCGGATCTTATTCCGCTATCACATTTTTACCTTTGCGTGACACATTATCCTGAGTGGTTACCCTCAACAGTGACGGCAGTCCCTCCTTTACTGCTGACTATGTCCATTAGAGGATGCTCATAGCCCATATCAACTTGGTTGAAATCCACGTTGAAATCTATGACACCTCCTTGCAGCGCCATCTCTTCATTCAGTGTGAGGTTCCAGCCGTCCTAGAAGGCAAAGATCAGCCTCTGTCCTGACATTTTTATGCAAATGACAGAAAAAATGTAAGTGAGCTGAAGCTTGGCATGAACAAGAACAAAACAAAGTATTTATTAAAGTAAATTTTAGTTTGTTTTGGTGAAGAGAATTATTCATTTTATGTATGAGTTTTGTTTAATTTAGTAGGGTATTTAAATTCAAATGTAGAAAAGAGAATGTGTGAAGTTCTTATGTGTGAGTTTCATTTAATTTAGTAGGGTATTTAAATTCAAAAGTAGAAAAGAGAACGTGTAAAGTTCAAAATTCTCTTCTTTTTTTTTCTTATATATGAGATTAATTACAAACATTACAAAATTTGGAC
>NW_018250698.1:0-4499 GCF_001263595.1 Phalaenopsis equestris | reverse complement strand
TCCTTGGGCGAACTAATTTGTCATGGGCTTGTACCATCTTTGCCTGGTAGAGCTCCAAATTTTTTTGAGCTTCTAGCCGCTTTCCCTCAGTTCTTGAGGCCTGTGTTTTGTACTTTATTATGTGGTGAGTTGGTTGGCAACGGCGATTCTGAGAGATGGTGTCTGAATTTCTAGTGGTAGCACGACCTCGGTCCCGTACACGAGCATATAAGGTGTACACTGAGTGGGAGTCCTCAAAGTTGTCCGGGTCAGTGGTACAGTCCTTGAGCTCGACCCGATTTTAAATACAGGTGGTGGGACAGTTAATCCCTCAGTCGGGTCTTCAACAACCATCACCTCTGCAGCGGGATAGCAGGCTTGATGGGTATCGCGACAACAGTAGCTTTAGCCTTCTTGCAGGCAGGGAAGTCCTGAAGGAAGTTCAAGCTGAATTCTGTAGACGGTTCTTGCATTTTCGGAGCAGCGATCTTCATTACCACGAATGGGGCTTTCCCGAGGATAACCTCGAGGTCTTCAAATCCAGCTCCGAACTTGATGGTGGGAGCGACGTTACGGGCGCTGCGGTTTGTTGGTCAGCGGGCTTTAAAACAGAAAATTTTAGGGTTAGCTTTATGGCAAAAAAAAAAACTCGTAATCTTTAGTGCAATCACTAAAAATAGAGGTTGATCTATAGACCGGGCGAGTCTTAATTTATGAGTATTTTTTAACCTCTTTATTTAAAAAGGTATAAGATTTAATTAATATAAGAAAATTGCACAGAACAACACAATTTGGTTTAATTTGCGAAATGACAAATCAAATTTAGAAGGGAGATGTGAAGAAATTTTAGGACCCAGTGCGGACCCAATTAGTGGCAAAGAATGCCCAGGTGGAATTAGTCCACCGACACACATATTGGGGATCCGACTCCATATAAAAATTTAAAAACTCTTTAATGGCCTTCTGAACCCCTTTGTTCAAAGATGGTTGAACAGCTAGTCCTGAAGTCCAAGGAGTTAACTGTACTTTCCAAAGGCAGAAATGGGTAAAGTTTGCCAAGGAAGTTAACTGTACTTTCCCAAGGAAGAAGGGTAATTTTGTCCAAGAGGGATATAGACATATTACCGATGTGTGAAGATAATATTTCTTGAATTGAATGGAGAGAAAAGCAAGTCCCCAACGGAGTCGCCAGAAGCTATCTACGCTATTTTTGGTTGGTTGGTTTGTGGGGAGTTGCCCGTAAGAAGCTGTCGGTCACTGGAATCGAAATCCCGTCTTCCGCTTCGGAAGGACGTTGAAGTATGAAATCAAACTGACACTATACTTTCCATAGTTTAAAATGAAAGAGCATTGTACCTCAAATCCTGTATCTATCCCGAAGGATAAACACAAAACTTGAGGATGAGGCTCGATCAAATAAACTAAGGAAAGTATAACGTCCGTTTGGTCTGCAAAATATTTGTATTTGGAGACAAATTCCTTTATTAAATATAAAGGATTAAATAGGGTTTATATTAAGATGGGTTCCAACATGCTTCCTATAAGGGCAAGCCCCTATAGTTAATTACATCTTAAGTGACAAAAGTCATCTAAGAAGACTCTCGATAAAAATTAGAAAATATTATCTTCGAGGAGTTTCAAAGGGTAGGACTCTTCAATGAGATCGAACATAAAGGTGTGAAAGGGGATTGGTTCAAATTTGGAACATTTTATTGTAGAATCCAAAGGAGGAAGAACTAGGGGATGTCATGGATCCCGAGGAGAACCTCGGTGACTTCCCAAGCTATCCTAATGTTTGGCTTCAGTTTTGAGGAGAAATATTTAGGCGTTTCATCCTACCAATTTTACTAGTTAGGGCTTACATTCGTGTGAAATGATCTCACAAATAGCCTGGAAGATGTGAGGATTTAGGTCGTGACAAACGACAACCTCAGAATCCAAAGACAAGTTAGGGCTTATTTTGTATAGCGGGACTATGCAAAGGCTAAAGATAAGGTGAGGATTTATGTTGCATAAGCAAGCAACCTCGAAGTCTTATGGCTTTGTTGTTTAAGTATAAGGAAAATTAGTTTAGCTGGGGAAGACAGATTTTGCTGTTGAAGATGGCCGTGCTGCCCACCATGCTAGCTCCAAGCTTCTTGCAGCAACGAGTTTGAGTTATCTAGTGTGTCAAGTTATAATGTCAAATCAGGTGGCCCTATGGTTGAAGTTCTTTAAATTTTATTAAGGCATGTTAAAGTTGATTAGAGCGAGACCAGTTAGGATCCTACAGTTCCCTCGTTTTGACACCACTATTTTCTATTGGATTCACTTAGTCCAAATGAACTTACTAAACCCAACTTAACGAGTTCCATAATTTCATTTAAATTGTGGGAAGCCTCGTTAGCAATCGTAGGTTACTTCTTCCGAGGGATTCCCGATCATCCGATAAAGACATCTTAATTTAGTTGCAATTATAGTTTTATGTGATGTTTGTGATTAAATTTTTAGTTGTTGTATATTTTGAATGTTGTGGTGGTGAGTTTTATCTTGGTTGATTTTAGTTTTGGTTTCGGTTATGGTTATGGTTATGTGGCTATCCTGATGGTTTTAGTTTTCATGCAGGGTGGCATCATTGTTTAGCATGCAAATTTGTAGGTATAAAAGTACAGTATGAAAGTACAAGAAAGACAATGTTGAAAATTGTAAAAGTGTACCTGGCTAGTCTTCTCATTCCACCACTTGAAACTTAAAATGCATGTTAAGGCAGTTTATGAAGAGCAAGAAAGGTAAAGTTTTGATAATTTTCCTAACCCTATGTCATATCTTGTCGGGTCCCTATTTGATCAATTAAGGATGACTTTATCAAGCAAGATATATTAAGTTTAGTAGATCCCCGAGGTGTCCAACAGATTTAGAGAAAGAAGCAGGTCCATGCTACTTTCTCGCTGCCTGGTGGAAAATCTCGAGTTTCTTTAAACTTATTATGTTGCTTAATAAATCATCCTGTAAATACCCTTAATGCTCATTGAACATTGATGTCTCAATTATCCTTGAGAATATGATAACTATCACTTGTGATCCAATTTAAGTATTATGTAAAGAGGCAAGTTAACGTTGTTGGAATACTTAGCCAATTTTTACTGGATTTATTTTAATGCCTTGAAATTTTTAATTTATATAATTATTTTAATGCAAAAATAGGATTTTTAAAAAGAAAATTCCTAACTTGACCAATATAAATTTTAATCCCTTGTAATTTTTGCTGGAGGTAGACCTAGACCAGATAAGCCTTTGGACAAAATTTCATAATTTTTTGAATTTTCTGTGATTTATTAGAAATTTTTTAATTTCTGGGCTATTTAATAAAAATAAAATATTTTAAATGGTGAAAATTAAGTTTTATATTTTTGAAAAATATCTCTAGGTTAGCGAACTCAGAGGAGCAAATTTCATATTTTTTTATTTTTCTTTGATTTATTAGAATTATTTTAGTGAAAACTCATTTTTAGCTTTTAAAAAAAATTATTTTTAAGCTTTGAAATTCAATATCTTTATTTAAAAAATCAAGAAAAATATTCTAATTGTTCATAAGTGATTAGGAAGCAATTTAGAAAATTTCCATGAGTTTTATTATTTTTGTGATTTTTATGAATTTTTATTTAAAATTTAATTTATTTTATATAATTATTTTTATGCAAAAATAGGATTTTTCAAAGAAAATTCCTAACTTGACCAAGGTAAATTATAATCCCTTGAAATTTTTACTGGAGGTGGACCTAGACCAGAGGCCTTTGAACAAATTTCATAATTTTTTAAATTCCCTGTGATTTATTAGAATTATTTTAAGTTCTGGGTTATTTAATAAAAATAAAATATTTTAGGTGGTGAAAGTTAAGTTTTGTATTTTTCTAAAAAAATCTCCCTAGGGTCATAGGACTTAGAGGAGCAAATTTTATAATTTTCTGATTTTTCTTTGATTTATTGGAATTATTTAAGTGAAAACTCATTTTGAGCCCTTAAAAAATTATTTTAAGCTTGAAAATTCAATATCTTTATTTAGAAAGTCAGGAAAAATATTCTAATTGTTCCTAAGTGATTAGGAAGTAATTTAGAATATTTCGAAGTAATTTAGAATATTTCAGAAGCAATTTAGAACATTTTCATGAGATTTATTATTTTTGTGATTTTTATGAATTTTTAATTATTTTAAATATTTAAAGTAGGCTAAAAATCAAGTTTTAATTTTAAATAAATATAATTTTATTTTTATAAAATATCCCTGATCACAGAGAATTCAAAAAATTAAGTCTCATAATTTTTTGATTTATATTTTGATTTTTAAAAAATCATTTAGGTGTCAAAAGTGACATTTATCTTTAAAAATCAACTTAAATTGTCAAATGAACTCAAAATATTTTGAAATTTTTATGATGAGTTCTCTGGATCATAAATCACAATGAAGATAAAAAACCAAGCTATTTAAATGTTTATATTTGCCAAAACTAATTATCTTAGTGATTTGGTGTTTGTAAAACTTA
>NW_018250697.1:0-1054 GCF_001263595.1 Phalaenopsis equestris | reverse complement strand
CCCAACAAGTATATCTACTATTTGGTCTAAAAATGATAAGTAAGTGATCTTTCCTAGTGACAGTGTTTAATTTTCTAATATCAATGCAAATACGCCAGCCAATAACATGTCTAATAGGTATTAATTCATTATTCTCTTTTGTTTCAACAATCACTCCTCCTTTCATAGGAACACAATGAATTGGACTAACCCAAGCACTGTCTGAAATATAATATATAATTCCAGTGTCCAACCATTTTAAAATTTTCTTTTTGACTACTTCTTTCATCATTGGGTTTAATCTCCTTTGTGGATCAACTCTTAGTTTATATTGTTCATCTAGTATAATTCTGTGCATACAGATCGAAGGACTGATTCCCTTAATATCAGCTAAGGTCCAACCAAAAGCTTTCTTATATCTTTTTAATGTATGCAAAAGTCTTTGATATTGCAAATCATTTAATTCTAAAGATATAATAACAGGTAGTGTAGTTGAGTCTCCTAGAAACACATACTTCAAGTGGTTAGACAATATTTTGAACTCAAGTTGAGGTGGTTTTAGAATTGACGGAACTGGATTCTTATCAGAATTTTATGTAATATCCAGCATCTCAAATCTGCCCTGAACATAATCTAATTCTTCATTTTCTATTTCGTCCAAAATAACTTCATCATTATCTTAAAATTGTTCTTTCTCTTCAAAATGTTCTTTAAAATGCTCGTTCATTAGAAGTTCCCTAATTTCCATGCAAAAACATTCATTATTTTTTTCAACAGCAGGGTATTTCATAGATTTTGCAATGTTAAAAGTCACTTCTTGATCGTTAACTCTCATAGTTAATTCTCTCTTTTGAACATCTATCATAGATTTTCCAGTAGCTAAAAACGGTCTCCCTAAAATGATAGGTATTTCTTTATTTTCTTCCATATCTAAAACAATGAAATCCACAGGAAAGATAAATTTTTATACTTCTACTAACACATCTTCTATAACTCTCTTAGGATAGGTAACTGAACAATCAACTAACTGAAGCATTACTTAAGTAGGTGAGACTTCTCCTAATCCTAATCTTTT
>NW_018250696.1:142337-143955 GCF_001263595.1 Phalaenopsis equestris | reverse complement strand
CTCGTATCGGTGCTACTTTTCCCTTGAGGAAGAGGATGGTACCAGATAGTGATGCGCTATAATGTTCTTTCTTAGTTCCTGGCCTCTCTTGTACTCCTTTAGTGTTTTGAAGATGTCCATCCACAGATGTTGCACTAAGCGAGCCAGAGTTACCTGTTTACGGCATTGTCCTTTGGTGGTGTGGTATGTTCCGCCATGACTCTCTTTGGTTCTGGCCCAGGATCATGCTTATGTCCTGTCACCTGAGAATCACCCTTTTTGTCCTCTAGCAGTGTGGACCTTGTCCCCGCCGTGATTCCTTTCGATTCTGGCATGTGATGATGCTCAAATCCCATTAGCTGAGAATCATTTTTCTTCTATGTATGGCAATTTTTCTTCTATGTACATTTTTCTTCTATGTATGGCAATGTGGACTATGTTCTAGCTAGGATTATGTGGGGATTGTTTCTTCCCCGGGATGCGGGTTATTCTCACATTGCAGTCCGGTTGTAGGAGCAACATCCTCTTTAAGAGAAAATGTTTCCACTGGTTTGACGATCGTCCCAGTTTCCAACATTCTTGGTTTTCTCCGAGGTCTCGACTGTTCCTACATTGGGCAAGGGCGTCCAGAGGAATAGGAAAAAATTGCTACAATTACTGCAATTGACTTAGCCACAGATCTATTTACCTGTTATGGTTCTAGTTAATGGGAAATTTGGCACTCTCTTGGCTAAGAATCACTCTATTGTCTTATCTGGTTGTGTGGATTATACCCCAACCATGATAGTTGTGAGGACTCTCCCTCCTTAGGATCTAGATTGCTCGAAATCTGTGGTCCATATTGATGACTCCATTATAGTTCTCCTCGCCAAAAAGATTATTGGAGCAATTTCCCCTCTATGAGGACTGGGTCCTCTTCCTTGAAAGATGTTGCTTACCTGGATCCTCTAGATGTTTGAGAAAACTTCTTTATTCATCTTGTCTTATAGGCCCTCGTAGTAGGAGACCAAGGTTTGCCTGTTGGACTGTTACGAGGCCGGGATATTTGCTATCTGTTGTGCAGTCTATGAGAACTGTCAAGGTGTTGCATAGGATCCTTAGTGCAGTACTTAGTGCCACTATACCAGATGTTGTGTCAGGTATTACTATAATCTAGTTGGAGTGACTTTTGCCCACATTTGATGTGCCTACTCTTTCCATGAGCTATAAAGAAAATGTTGTCGCTTCCTTTTCATCAATAAAGATGAATTTATCTTATTTTGATAAAGGGAGGTCGGGGGTGCACCCCGTCGATTCTCACCTTATTTGAGGACAGAATTTGATCGCTCTACTTTCACGAATACCCAGTGTGTTAGGAAAATTCCTACCACCACGCCTCTTGATATCCCGACGCTGCACGTAGAATGAATTTCTACATTTGACGGTGAGGGGCCATTGCTTTGAAGAGTGCTTTATCCTACCTCTTTTCACCTATCATGCAAGGTTAGTATGGATGTTATTGACTAGACAAAAATATGTTGAGATTTTTATACCTATTTTATACTATTTTTTATGATATTGCACTTTAAAGAAAGATATTTTTTATGTTTTGTTGCAAGAATGATGAATTAGGGTCATTGGAGCAAAAAGATGCAAAAAG
>NW_018250696.1:140513-142251 GCF_001263595.1 Phalaenopsis equestris | reverse complement strand
AAAAACCACAAGCCCCCCCCCGACGGTGCCCTCGAGCCCGCCGACGGCGAAATCGACGGTTATGCCTACTCAAGCTTTGGATAAGGCCAAATTTTGAAGGAATGCTTAGGCAACTCTTGGAAAAGCTCATCCACAACTTTAAAAGAACATTTTGGTCGAAAATTAAAGAGAGCTGGAGGACTTGGAAGTTACTATTAGTGTATAGAATTTCCAATAGAGTTTAACAATTGTGAGGATTTCTTCAGGAAATTGTAAGAGTGGAGGGAGAGTGAGAGATTTCTTCCTCCTTGCTACTTCGAAGAAGAATTCTGTGTACTGTAAAGAAAGGAAGAGATTCAGAAGAACTTCGAGGAGGGGGGAGAATTTATAGATAAGTTATTTACTTGTTGTAGTCTATATGACTTTGATTTTATATATGAATTCCGAGTTTTGTTGTGTTTTCCCCATGAGTTCTGAGTAGTTTTCTCTGTCTTTCTCCTTGGCTCGAGATTTGTGAAATGGTGATTTGAATTGGTGAAGCCATGAAAATGTTTAAGAAATTGTGATGATCTTTTCACTTCGACCTTAATTTACTTTCAATCTGGCCAATTGATTTGTTAAAATATGTTGAGTTTTACAACTAAAGTGAAGATAACATTCAAGATTCAGGGATGTCAAAGCCCTTGGAAGTTGGGTGCAAATAAATAGCGAAATATTATTATCGGGCGCAGAATTGGAGATTTTAGAGTGATAGACTAAAATCCCCAATTCGATCCTATCGTTTGGGTGCTGATGTATAGATGTTAGCCCTCACGTGAGGGAAACGTAGAAACTCCAAAGTGAGAGCCGGGATCCTCCCAGCCTAGTCGCAGATTCAGTAAACAAGCGTTGGATTAGTCAATATTCGTTATGCATGGACCAAAGGGTAAAGAATAGGTATGCTCCTATTTGACACAATATAAATTGAACTAATTCACTTTATCCATTCACTATAATTTCTTGACAAGGAGAATGATGCTTTCTTATATATTGAATATCACAATTAAACAATTATTAAAATTATCTATTTATTTCAATTGCTTATTAGTGACAGATAAGCAAATTGAACGTCGTTGTTGTGATTAAAATCTTGCTTTTCTAAGGTCTTAGTCTGTAATTCGAAACTACTCCCTGTGGGATCGATATCTAGGACTCCATTAGAGCCCTATATTACTTGAGTGATACGTATGCTTGCGTTGATAAATTCAACTTTAACATTAGTGAATATTATATTTATACATCTTAATCAAATTAGACACATCTATAAAGTCGGGATCAAGTCTTCGGATACCGTTGCTGGAAGTTAAATCTTCTAGTAGTGCCATCAATATCTTGTATTTGTCGATTTGAAAAAAAGTCGGTCATGTTTTTGGCGCCGTTGCCGAGGAGTGATTGAGTGAGTGAGTAAAATTATGACCAGAGTAACAGACAAATTAAGATTATTAGAAAATTTTTACTTAAATTGCAATTGATATTTATATTTATATTTAAGTTAATTATATTACTGAGTACTGATTTCAAATTGTATGCGTAAATTTGGACCTGAAAATCTTATACCATACGAATCGAAATTAGAACTCACTGTTAGAAGAACTAGAAAATTAAGAAGAGAACCTAGAAATTCTGATACAATGGAAAACAACCTGAACAATTAAGGAATAGAGAATGAACACCAACCTAGACCCCTAAGAGATTATGTAAATCCTACAGCATATGAGAT
>NW_018250696.1:135422-139681 GCF_001263595.1 Phalaenopsis equestris | reverse complement strand
TCCAAATTTTAATTGGAATAGCAATTCTTCTACAAATCAACAATGGGCAAACAACTCAGTGAACCCATTAGGAAGTTCATCCAACCAAGGAAATATTAACTATAGACCTTATTATCCTCCAGGATTTAACAGTAATACTCAAATTAAGGAGAAGTTATCTATGGAAGAGCTGATATTAAACATGGGTCAACAATTACAAAATCAAGGAAATCAACTACAGATTCAAAGAAATCAATTAGAACATCAAGGAACAGCTATTAAGAATATTGAAAACCAATATTGGCATATCGCTACTACGCTTAGTAACCGAACATTAGGAACTTTTCCTAGTACTCTGGAACCAAATCCTAAAGACCAAACCCAAATCTTAATATCAAGGAAAAGAACAAATCAAGGCGATTCAATTACGAAGTGGAAAAGAATTACAGACAAGAGTGCAAAAAGAATTAGAAACTGAAAAAGAGAAAGTGGATACCGAAAAAGAAAAGGATCATGAGTACCCAGATTTAGAGTATCCATTTACACCAGTGAAAATTACTGTGGAGAAATCTCCACCACCGTTTCCTCAAAGGTTGAAGCAACACAAGTAGAGTAAACAATTTTCTAAATTTTTAGAAATTTTTAAGAACTTAACGATAAACATTCCCTTCGTAAAAGTTTTAGATTAAATGCCCAATTATGTGAAATTTATGAAAGATATTCTGAACAAGAAAAGGAAGTTCACACAAAACTGTTGCACTTAGCGAAGAGTATAGTGCAATTATTCAGAAAAAGCTTCCTGAAAAATTAAAAGATCCTGGTAGCTTCACTATACCGTGTGCTATCGGTGAAAAATTTAATGGAAGAGCTTTATGTGGCTTGGGAGCCAGCATTAATCTTATGCCTCTATATATTTTCAAAAGATTAGGATTAGGAGAAGTTACACCTACTTCTGTAACTCTACAATTAGCGGATCGTTCAGTTACATATCTTAAGGGAGTTATAGAAGATGTGTTAGTAAAAGTGGACAAATTTATCTTTCCTGTGGATTTCATTGTTTTAGATATGGAGGAAGATAAGGAAATACCTATCATTTTAAGGAGACCGTTTTTAGCTACTAGAAAATTTATAATAGATGTTCAAAAGGGAGAATTACGTATGAGAGTTAACAATCAAGAAATGACTTTTAACATTGCAAAATCTATGAAATACCCTGTTATTGAAAGAGAATGAATCTTTTTGCATGGAAATTAGTGAACATCTAATGAATGATCATTTTAAAGAACATTTTGATGAGAAAGAACAATTTTAAGATAATTAAAAAAGAAGAGCGTTTTGAAGAACAAATTGAAGAGAATGATGAAATTATTCAGGATAAATTATAAATTGAAGAATTAGGTTATGTTCAAGAAAGATTTGAGATGTTGGATATTATAGAAACTGCTGATAAGAATCTATTTCCATCAATTATAAAACTACCTAAACTTGAGTTGAAAACATTACCTAATCACTTGAAGCATGTGTTTTTGGGAGGCTCATCTACATTACCTATTATTATATCTTTAGATATAAATGATCTGTAAGAGCAAAGACTGTTAGATACACTAAAAAGATATAAGAAAGTTTTTGGTTGGACCTTAGCTGATATTAAGGGAATAGTCCTTCAATCTGTATGCACAAAATTATTTTAGATGAACAATATAAAGCAAGAGTTGATCCACAAAGGAGAGTGGATCGGATAATGAAAGAAGTAGTAAAAAAGGAAATTTTGAAATGGTTAGACACTGAAATTGTATATCCTATTTCAGATAGTGCATGGGTAAGTCCAATTCATTGTGTTACTAAAAAGGAGGAGTGACTGTTGAAATAAAAGAAAATAATGAATTAATACCTATCAGACAAGTTACTGGGTGGCATATTTGCATTAATTATAGAAAATTAAACATTGCCACCAGGAAAGCTCACTTCTCTTTATCCTTTTTAGATCAGATAGTGGATAGATTTACTGGGCACAAATATTTTTGCTTTTTAGATGGACATACGGGTTACCATCAAATTCCTATTGCTCCTGAGGATAAAGAAAAGACAACATTTACTAGTCCTTTTGGAACTTTTGCTTTTAGAAGAATGCCTTTCGGATTATGTAATGCACCTTCAACATTCCAGAGATGTATGATGTCCATATTTAGTAAGTTAATTGATGATGGATTGGAAGTAATTATGGATGATTTTTCTGTATTTCGAACATCATTTTATGCATGCTTAAATTACCATGAAAAAGTTTTAGAGTTATGCAAAAGAACTAATTTAGTTCTAAATTGGGAGAAATGTCAATTTATGGTTGCAGGAGGAATTGTGTTAGGGCATAAAATTTTGGAAGATGGTATGGAAGCAAACCCTGCAAAAATTCAAGTTATATCTAAACTAACACCTCCTACTAATGTAAGAGAAGTTACGAGTTTTCTTGGACATGTTGGTTTTTACAGACGTTTGATTAAAGATTTCTCAAAAGTTACTAAACCTCTATGCCAACTTTTAGAAAAGGACAAAAAATTTGAATTTACTGAAAGCTGTTTGAATGCCTTTGAGTTATTAAAAGAAAAATTAATCACAGCCCCTATTATAGTTTCACCTAACTGGGAGAAACCATCTGAACTGATGTGTAATGCTAGTGATCATGCTATTGGAGCTGTTCTTGGGAAAAGGTACAAAAAGATTTTTAAAGTGATATACTACTCTACTAAAACTCTTAATGATTCACAAATTAACTATGCTGTTACTGAAAAGGAGTTACTGGTAATTGTATATGTTTTAGATAAATTTAGATCTTATTTAATTGGAGCTAAATGTGTTGTGCATACTGATCACTTTGCTATTAAATATCTAATGCAAAAGAAGTATACTAAACCAGGTTGATTAGATGGATACTATTGATGCAAGAATTTATTCTTATGGTTATTGATAGAAAGGGAACTGATAATCAAATTGTTGATCATTTATTGAGATTAAAAAACCATGAATTATCTAACACCGACAATGAAATTATAGATAGTTTCCCTGATGAACAACTTTATAATATTAATGAGTGGAAACTACCATCGTATGTTGATACTGTTAACTATATTGTAAGTGATATTTTGCCACCTATGCTGACATTGCAACAACAAAGAAAATTCATTCATGATGCGAAAGCATATTTTTTGGATGAGCCTTATTTATATAAACAATGTAAGGATCTTATTATGAGGAGATGTGTACCTTATGAAGAAACTGAGCTGATCATTCAGAAATGTAATGATTCTGAATTTGGAGGACAATTTGAGATTGATAAAATTGCTTATAAAATTTTACAAGCTAGATTTTAATGGCCTACTATATTTAGAGATGTTTATAGATATATAAAAACTTGTGATTGATGTCAACGAGTAGGCAATATACCTATGAAAAAATGAAATGCCTCTAAATTTCATATTAGAAGTTGAGAACTTTGACATTTGGGGATTAGATTTTATTTTGGGGATTAGATTTTATGGGGCCGTTTATTCCTTCATTTGGGAACTTATATATATTAATTGTTATAGACTACGTTTCTAAGTGGATTGAAGCCCAATCTTTACCTCTTTATGACACTAAAAGTGTTTCAAGATTTTTAATGAAAAATATTTTCACTAGATACAAAATGCCTTGAAAGATTATCACTGACGGAGGATCTCATTTTAGGAATAAATATATTCAGAGATTAGGAGAAAAGTTTAATATTAATCATCGAATCTCTACTGCTTATCACCCTCAAATCAGTGGCTTAGTTGAAGTTTCTAATAGAGAGATTAAATAAATACTTGAAAAGACTGTAAACCCTAGTAGAGTAGATTGTAGATTGGTCCACTAGATTGGACTATGGGCTTACAGGACTACTTATAAAACTCCTATTAGAATGACTCCTTACAGATTAATTTTTGGAAACACTCGTCACTTACCAGTAGAATAGAATTGGAGCATAAAGCATATTGGGTGATTAAAGAATTCAATTACAATTTGAAAGATGCTGGTAAGAAGAGATTGTTACAATTAAATGAATTAGAAGAATTAAGAAATGAATCTTATGATAACGACAGAATTTATAAAGAAAAATTAAAGTTATGGCATGGTCGGAAGATTAACCAAATGAACTTTGAATCGGGACAAGAAGTTTTGCTTTACAATATTATGCTGAAGTTATTCCCTGGAAAATTGAAGTCTCATTGGTTAGGGTCATTTACTGTGACTCAAGTTTATACTTT
>NW_018250696.1:134938-135284 GCF_001263595.1 Phalaenopsis equestris | reverse complement strand
AGTCAACCTGAATAACACCAGAATAGGTCGGGCTGACGACGTTAAACCAAGCGCTTTATGGGAGGCAACCCATATTTATCTTTATTTTTATTGTAATTATAGTAGTTTTTATTTGAGATTATCACTATTTTATGGTATTATTAAGCTCTACCATTCTTATTTACCCTTTACACATCTTAAAAATTGGATCCATGAAGAAAAATTGGAACGCATTCAGACCAAAGAGAAACTATGAAAATTTTACCTTGGGCGCCGACAACGCCCTCGACGCCGCCTACGGCGGCTTTTTCCTGAGAGTCCAGACAAAATTAATACAGAAGCGCGGCGACGACGCCTCCCACCCCCC
>NW_018250696.1:131208-134918 GCF_001263595.1 Phalaenopsis equestris | reverse complement strand
GCCCACCGACGGCGAGACCGGTGAGATGACGTTTTCTTGTGTTCGAGTGGCAGTTCTTGACAGTTTTTGGGCGGGAATAGTCTTTTTAAACTCAAAAATTCGAATTCTAGTTCATAGTTTCCCTCCAAAAACGAAGTGAACTCTACCAAATCCATTTTTATGCCATCCAATTTCCCTGATAATCCTAGAATACGAGTTTTCAATCGGTAGAAGTTTATTAGTGCGGAAGCGCAGCGAATCTTCAACAAGTTGCTGACAAAGAAAAGATTAATCAAAGTAATCAAGCTTGGTATGATTATGTAATATCTTTTATATTGTGGGATCAATTTAGACTGATTATTTTGAGACTTATTTAGTGCGACAAAGATGGGAAGTGTTGTGTTACACTACAGCCGCCGTAGTTGTTTCTGTGGTGAAGGAATTTTATGCTAATTTGCATGGAACCAACCAAGGAGTGTTTATAAGGAGTTGTTTATATGCGAGGAAGATGGATCACTTTCACTCTTGCACAGATCAATGAATTATATATGATACAAAATGTTCATGTCTTCCATTATTCAAATTTCGTCCCAACAAGAAACCAGATGAATGAAATTTATCATTATTTAACGGACGAAACTTTCGATTGGGAAATGAGAGAGAACGGGTATGTTAGTTTTTCTGCAACACCTCTGAATCCCGTTTTGAAACATTGGTACTTTTACATTTCTGCAAAATTGTTACCGACAATGAAGATTGGTAAAGTTTGTAAAGTTTCTAAAGAAAGTGTCAAGAAAGTGTCATTTTGAAATATTGCATCCAAAGGGGACTGTCGATCGACATTGGATCTATAATTGTGAAGTCAATTTTAGGCCTGATCGTTCATGGATCCACTTATGGGCTCGGACACCCTTCCACACCCCTCCACAATTTTCTCACTTTGCAGTCAGTTCCAAGTGTCCTATGAAAATTAGGAAAAAGTACTACTACCTTTGAAGTCTTTGGACCCAACTGAAAGATTCTCATCATTTGAAGATGAAAATGACATGGCCATGATAGTTGATCAACATCTCAGAATTCATTGTCAATTCAACCCTTAGTCCCTGATAAGTCTTTGGTGATCCTGCGCCGAATCAAGAAATTGGAAAAGGAGGTACAAAATGTCATGAATGCATTTAATAATATCTCTGATTCCTTCGATCATCTGGATTGGAGGATGAAGGAACATTTCGAACATTCTGGACATTTAGAAGATAGTTTGATACGACTGATGGGGAGGATGAAGTTAATTGAGGAGGATTCTACTGAAGAATTTCCATTCCAACCCTTCTACAACCTCTTCGTTCATGTGCAATCAATGGGCGATCTCAGAGGAGAATCGTGTACCAAGTGTGAGGATTAGTAGATTTATATTACTACCTATAAGTCTATCTATGTATTTTGATTTGAACTTTGTATTTGCTTTGCTTTAGAATTATGCTTTTAGATCTTTGTATAGTTGAGACTAAGCATAGGATGTTTTGTTTTCAGCATTTTGAGTGTTGTAGCTTGGATTGCGACGCTGAATTAATGTGTTGAGGTTGAGAAAATACCAAACTTAACTGTGTTATGTAACGTACATTATACCCCTTGGAATGTATATATAAATGTGATGTTTTGTGTTGTGAAAATTTATATGTGCTAAGTACACCATTTAGTCACTTAAAATTATGTCTATAATGATTGAAAAGATGTCGTTAAGGCTTGGAATTGATCAAAATTGCAAAAATCTAGAATTTGGACAAAATATAGAGCCCGCCGACGACGCCCTCGACGCCGCCAACTGCAAGATTTACCAAAGACTTAGGATTTTAATTCCAATAGAGCGCACCGACGGCGCCATCGACCATGCCGATGGCGAGCTCACAAAAAAAACACCTTTAACCGTGATTTTGACCAGTCAACCACCACTATTCATCATCCCCTTCCTCCTAAAAATGCCATTTTCGACTTAGGGCTTGAAAGATCTTGGATTGGGAGGCAATTTCAAGGCTTTTTGACACCGGATTTGATCATCTTTAAGTAAGATCTTCACTCAAAGCTAAAAATATTTGATTTCCACCATGAATTTCTCCCACATCTCCCACATTAAGGAGATCCAAAAAATTTGGGAAGAGATTCAAGGATTTTATTGTTGAACTCTTAGAATTACTATTGGAAGCCATGATTTACATATTTGAAGTAATTTTTGGAATTTTTCTATAATTTTATTAGATTGAAATGTCTCCACGACAAAAGAGAAGAGTTGAGTTCGACGAGTCTCGCTTCGTCAATGCGATGGCTCAGACAAAATTTAATTCCATATTTAAAGGAAAAAAGTGCATACAAGATTGAGCTTTTGAAAGTTCAGGGGGAGAAATCGAATGAGTTATTGCCGAACGGAGGTGAGGAGAGAAAACTTTTTTTACCCCACCAATAAAGCGGATGCAAATGTTGTGAAGGAGTTCTAGGCTAATGTGATTTATTCTGATGATGGAATCATTCAAGTGCGTGAATTCCCTGTTGAGTTTACTGCCGCCCACATCAACACTTTTTATGAAGTCCCGGACTCTTACAATTGCCAATATGAATCCTTTAGTGCAATGGAAGGCCCCCTCAATGATGTGATCAACTTTCTCACCGATGGGAAAGGAACATGAAAGATAAAGCATCGAGAACTGGTAAATTTTTCTTCTTCCATGTTGAATGCCACCTCTAAGGCGTGGCACTATTTCATTTCCTCTACTCTGTTACCGTCCTATCACCACAATGAGGTAACTAGAGATAGAGCTATTCTGAATTTTTGTATTCAGAATAATAGAACTCTAAATGTGGGGAGAATAATTCTTAAGAATATATTGACTACATCAAGGAGTGAGACTAGTGGAGGTCTAGGATATGGTGGACCTATTTATACAATTTACAAACTTTCTGGAGTAGGATTTGGATATGAGGATTGGGTTTATTCTATGAAACCCATTAGTAAAGCTAATTTGAAGTCTTATGAATCCCATGAGAAATGGAGAACTGGGAGTAGAAGTCAAGATCCTTCTACTAATAAAGATGTCCCCTCTACAAGCTATGACCTTCCACCTAATTCCCCTACCCTCTCAGATTTGATGAATGAGTTGACCCTGCAGCGGAATAGCATAGAAATGATAAGTGAAAGGATTGGAGGTTTAGAACGCCAACATGATTATGATAGTGAGTACCTGAAGTTAGTGTGGTAGTTTTTGCATTTTTAATAATTGTTAGTATTGTGATTGTGTTAGGAAATTTTGTGCTTGTTTTAGTTTTAAACTTATTTCAAAATTTCATTGCCCAGAAATTCCTCTAATGATTTATATGTGTAGAAAGCTCCTAATATTACAGACCAGGTGAAGTAAAAATTTGAAAAGGCCTGCAGAAATTTTAGAATGATGAAAATGCCTACAATACTGAGGTATGATTTGTATTTATAGTTTTTTTTCTTTCTACCTGTATTATTTATGTATTATTTTATATTTAAAAATTTAAGCTTCGGGGAGAGAAGGAAAAAATTAACTATTAGATGTCCTCTATTTCAATATTTTCAAAAAAAAATTATATGATTTCATCTAGTGAATTTATTTCAGGTAACTATATTTTTGTAACTATTTAAATATTATGGTAGATTTAAGGAAATATTTTTGTAATGAAAATTAATTTTGTAACTTAAGATATTTAATATAAGA
>NW_018250696.1:129818-130244 GCF_001263595.1 Phalaenopsis equestris | reverse complement strand
CCGTTGAGGGGAATTTTTTCCCGAGACTACATGACAAAATTTTTTAGAAGCCGCCAACGGTGACGTCGACCCCGCCGACGGCGAGATCGACGGTTATGCCTACTCAAGCTTTGGATAAGGCCAAATTTTGAAGGGATGCTTAGGAAACTCTTAGGAAAGCTCATCCACAACTTTAAAAGAACATTTTGGCAAAAAATTAAAGAGAGCCAGAGGCCTTAAAGCCTGGAGAGCCTAGAGGAGGTAAGATTCTAGAGGCTCTGGAGGTTAGAGAGGTTCCATTAGTGTGTAACAATTGTGAGGATTTCTTCAAGAAATTGTAAGAGTGGAGGGAAAGTGAGAGATTTCTTTCTCCTTCCTACTTTGAAGAGGAATTTTGTGTGTTTTAAGGAAAAGAAGAGATTCAGAGGAACTTCGAGGAGTGTTCTT
>NW_018250696.1:111343-129565 GCF_001263595.1 Phalaenopsis equestris | reverse complement strand
TAGGATTGGAGATTTTAGAGTGACAGACTAAAATACTCAATTTGGTCCTATTGTTTGGGTGGTGATGTGTAGATGTTAGCCCTCAGGTGAGGGGAACGTGGGAGCTCTGAAGTGAGAGCCGGTATCCTCCCAGCCTAGCCGCAGAATCAGTAACCAATCATAGGATTAGTCAATGTTCTTTATGCCTAGACCAAAGGGTAAAAAGTATGTATGCTTCTATTTTACACAATATAAATTGAACTAATTCATTTTATCCATTCACTATAATTTCTTGACAAGGAGAAGGATGCTTTCTTATATATTGAATATCACAAATTAAACCCTACTTTATATCATTAGTTATTTACTAGTTATTAAAATTATCCATTTATTTCAATTATCTATTAGTGATAGATAAGCAAATTGAACGTCGTTGTTGTGATTAAAGTCTTTCTTTTCTAAGGTCTTAGTCTGTAATTCTAAACTACTCCCTGTGGGATCCATATCTAGGACTCCATTAGAGCCCTATATTACTTGAGAGATACGTATACTTGCGTTGATAAATTTGACTTTAACATTAGTGAATATTATATTTATACATCTTAATCAAATTAGACACATCTATAAAGTCGTGATCAAGTCTTTGGACGCCCTTGCTGGAAATTAAATCTTCTAGTAGTGCCATCAAATTCTTGTATTTGTCAATTTATAAAGAAAAGTCAGTCAGTTATATACTCCAATTGAGGGGGCACCCCAGAATCTCTTGTTGATAGCATGTTGTATCGACTAGGCCACGCTGTTAGTCTTGATTGATTCGTGTTTTAGATGGGATACATACCTCCCAAAGCTGTGTGAGAGTGCCTCATTCGATTTGAGCTATACTTGCCTTTTGGCTAAGCTCTTGATGAGTGCATTTTGTTGCTAAGACCATTCTACATGTCTAAGCATTTGATTTAGTCAGTTACTCTGAACCTTACTAGGATTTGGTGCCTCACCTATCCAGAACCTTATTGACGTTTTAGACTGTTCTTAGTGAAAGAGCATCATTTTGAAATTGATCCACATCTCCTATATCAACTTTGTGGATATTTTGTTTGACTTGGTTGAATTTTATCACCTTGTTGATAGTCATGTTGAACTAGTCCATGTTGAACTGATCAGAGCATTCTATCTCTACAATCAGTCCTTGACTTGTCGTGATACCTTGATATCCAACGTTACCGGTTAGACCTTACTTATCTAGCTGAGATATCTCTGCATCTGTTGATGCTTCGACTCAAATTTCTGGAGGCCGTTGAGATGGTTCTTAAAGGAATCATGCCCCTCAGTTGATCTTGTATTGGGCTTGCCTTTAATAATTCTTGAGGTTGAACCTAAGATAGAATGTGAGGATGAGATTAAGCTAGGCCATGTATGCACCTTCTTAGGATTTACAAATCCTCATAGTTTGGTAGATTTGAACTAAGTCACGATGACCGAATCCCTTTCTTTATGAACTTTCACCTAAGTCCTGAGAATACCTCAGAATAACTAGATGGGTGTCATTGAGATGCTAGTTGTTTTAGAGACTATTTAGATCTTTTACTTTTCCACTCAGCTAGATCGATGGAAGCTTAATAAGTAATGGATCATAAAATTCTAAGAATCTTTATTTGGGAGAATTTTGAGTCAAAACAAACTATTTTATTACAAAAGAAGCCCTACCAGATATTGTAATTCTCAGGACAATAAAAAAAAAGTGCAAAAAGGCCTTAAAAAGTGAAATTTGGCCAACACTCCTGAGAAGAAGCTTGAGGTGAGCGGGAAATCAAAAGTTTCAATATAAAGAACTTTTTTATTTCAAAATTCTCCTGATAAGATCCTTAGAATATTGAGGTTCAGAGAATTGTTAAGTGACATTGGGATGACTGATAGATCAATAATGGATTTAAGGACATCTCCAAAATGAAAATATTCCCTTGACACTCGGATAAGAATGATGAGG
Source organism: Phalaenopsis equestris (assembly GCF_001263595.1). Taxonomy (NCBI): domain Eukaryota; kingdom Viridiplantae; phylum Streptophyta; class Magnoliopsida; order Asparagales; family Orchidaceae; genus Phalaenopsis; species Phalaenopsis equestris. The sequence goes on along the minus strand of NW_018250696.1, from coordinate 127,602 downwards.
CCTATTAGGCTAAGGGTAATAAAAAATTAAAGGAAAAGGGCTAGGGAAGAGTACTTAAGGAAAATCTCACCCGGACCTGAATTTTGCAAACATTATGTTTTGCATGGTATAGATGGTCATGAATATAAGATGCCTACATGAGAGCTCCTCATATGAGAGCTCCTCGAGAGCTCCTCATACCAGTTCAATTTGGTATGTTACATCAGATCATTCTTGATAACAACTTATGTAGGAGATAAAAAATATATATGCCAATAAAAAAATATGAATGGCATGTAAGGCTCTTAGTAGCTGCGTGGGCATGTTGTACAACATAGTGTACACCCACCTTCTTCTACACTTTATGTTTGAACCCTATGGGTCTGACAGTCCTTCCTTTGGAAGTTGACTTGCCTTTTGAGCTAAGATTTTGCCCATTACTATTTACGTTTCATGTGTCGACCCTATGGTCCCGATAGTCCTTCCTTTGGAAGTCGACTAGCCTTCTCTATGGGCATGTGGTATGACATACCGTACCCCACATTTTCTATGCTTCATTGCACGTAAGAGAGGTCTTGAGCATCTCTTAAAACTGATTTCTGAATTGTCAAATAGGCAAAGTGGAAGTCTTACGGGCGGCTTATACCTGGCGCAACCAGTAATATGTGTATGAGAAGTCAGGTACTTCTCTTGTCCTCTCTTTTGGGTCCCTCGCTTTGAGCGTGTCTAAATGATCGTGTCCCACACATCATAAATGAGTGTGATAGATACGTTTGTTCCACTCATCATAAATGAGAATGGAAATGCCCTCTTTTTAGAAGATTGAAGCTCAGCTTTATTACTAAGCATTCAACTAAGCATTCCAGCTTTATTACTAAGCATTCCATGATTAGCAAATGATGCCTAGCTAACCTTTTGCAATATCTCCAATTTACAGAAGTCAATTTCGATTAATATATTTGCCTTATTACAGGAAATTCATGCCTTTTGCTAGCATTCTTATTCGGTTACCTATTCTACATAGGGTCTGAACTGAGCACCTTTCTACAGATATGCTCGTTTTGCTCGCTTTAGATGAATGCAATGTATTCCATCTTATGGGATATGTTTTAGTTTATTCCTTATGGCTAGACACCAGTTAGTTGGTACACTCTGTTTTAACTCTGTTTTACACAACACTTCATACGTGTCTCGACTGACCGAGGTCAAGTTCTATTGATACCGCTTTTATGTGGGAAAGTTATGCCTCTTTCCTTGACACCCTTATTCGGTTGAGCACCCTGTATGGGTCCAAATTAGAGTTTCCCACTCACTTCAAATGAGTGTGATGTTTTCCCCTTTGAGAGATGTTTTTTGGGTCAGCCTGAGAGCTACATACCCTTATAGTTGGAAAGTTACTTTTTGACTAACCATTCTTGGATACTGTAGTATTTTCCCAGCAGAATTTATTTTACCAAATCTCTGGTAGCGGTACCATACATAAAGTAGGTATGTTCTAATCGTCCACCCTTTTTGATAACTCGATTTATTATGTCACACCAGATCATTTCTAATAACGGCTTAAGCTAGAGATAAAAAAAATATATATGCTAATAAAAAAATATATATATGAATGGCGTGGATGGCTCTCAGTAGCTCCGTAGGCATGTTGTACAACATATCATACACCCACCTTTTTCTATGCTTTATGTGTTGACCCTCTGGGTCCGACAGTCCTTCCTTTGGAGGTTGACTAGTCTTCTTAGTGGGCATGTGCACCCACCATTTTATGTGTGTTATTGCATGTAATAGAGGTCTTGAACATCTCTTAAAATTGATTATTGAATTGCCACACTGGCAAAGTGGAAGTCCTACGGGCGGCTTATACCTGGCCCAACCAGTAATTAGTGTAAGAGAAGCTAAGTACTTCTCCTACCTTTTTTTTCTACAGTTCCTCGCTTCGAGCGGGTTTGAATGAGTGTGTCCTACCCATTATAAACGAGTGTGGTAGATACATTTTTCCCTACTAACTCTAAATAAGAGTGGAAGATACCCTCTTTTTAGAGGATCTGAGCTTAGTTTCATGACTACGCATTTCCTCGTTAGCATATCTTGCCTAGCTAACCTTTTGCAATATATTGATTGATGAAAGTTAATTTTGATTGATATTTGTTTTATGTAGGAATGCCATGCCCTTTCCTAGCATTCTTTTTTGATTACCTTTTCTACATAGGGTCCGAACCCAGCACCTTTATACAGATATGCTCGTCCCGCTCACTTCAGATGAGTGTGGTGTATTCCCTCTTATGCAATATGTTCTGGTTTTTCCCTTATAGATAAACACCATTTGGTTCGTACACTCTGTTTTGTCCAACCCTTCTCAGGTGTCTCTATTGTCCGAGGTCAAGTTCGATCGATACCCTTTTGTGCGGGAAGCTATGCTCCATTTCTCGCCACCTCTATTCGGTTGAGCACCCCGTGTGGGTCCGAACTAGAGTTTCCCACTCACTTCAAAAGAGTGTGGTGTTTTCCCCTTTGAGGGATGTTATCTAGGTCAGCCTGAGAACAATATACCCTTGTTCCAACTATTCTTAGATACTGCAGCAATTCCCTAGTGGAATTCATTTTATCAAATCTCTGATAGCAGTATCATATATAGGGTTGGTATGTTCTATTCATAAACCCTCTTTGATAATCCTGAACTAGTCAATTTTCATTGCCTTGTCAGAGCGACATGTTGCATCGGTTCTAGAATTTGTCAGTTATATGTCTTATCCATATCCTTTGTCAGAGCCACTTTTGATGCCTGATGTTTGTCCCGGTATTTTTCCCAACAAGAATTGGCTTAGTCAGTGCTTGTTGGAAATATCCGTTGAGCTCTCCCCTGCTATAGCTACTTTACTAGTTTTGAGGGGCCTTTAAGCAAGACTACTTCACTAGTGCTTGCGTAAAGCACCCTACATTTAGACTTTTGAGTCCACCTCAATGATATTTTGATCAGTTTGGTTGGTTTGGTCTGCCCCATTGAATAACATGTTGTATTAGTCGCTCAGCTGGTCTATGTTTACACCGAGATATTTGATGTCTCCCCAACAAAACTACTTTGTTAAGTGATGGGAGAATCCCAAATGAGAATTTCCTCGCTAGCTCGTATGGAAGCCCCTTGGGGGTTAGACCGTGCTAGGTCATGTAACCCCGTTGATATTCTAGATTGATCTGGTTGGTTTTGTCTGCCATGTTGAGTACCATGTTGTATTAGTCTGACGGATGATCCATGGATCCCCAACAAAATTTTCTTCGCTAGTGCTGACGTAGAAGCACTCTTGTGGTTATACATTTCTGATATCTAACCCAATTTGGTGGTTTCAACTGGTTTGGTTGGTTTTACCCACCCTGTCAAACGGTAGAGTGGATACCGGGGCAAACCATCTATGGGTGAAAGATAGAGGATTGTGAGAGAGGGAGGTGGATAGAGTGAGTAAGAGAGGGACGGGTGAGAGAGAGAGAGAGTAGTGAAAGATAGAGAAGAGAAGAGAGATTGCATCCTCTTCTTCCCTATATTCCTTCCCTACCACTTCTCTCTCTCGTTGCCCTCCAACCATCTATGCACCTCTCGTTACTTTAGTCTCTCGTCAGGGAGACAAAGATATTGAGATAGTGTGTGTGGGAGAAATATAAAGAGTGAGAATGAGAGTATGGGAGAAGATGGAAAATGATAAAATGTGGGAGAGAGTGATTGGAGAATTGAAGGAGAAGGAGCTCTATTTCTCTCAATGACTCACATGCACACTCTTCTCTCATTTTTTCAAATCTACTTATCCTTTCCCATCTCTCTCTAAGTCTCTCAATTACTCTCTCTCTCTCTCTCTCTTCTCTTACTATAAATCTATCCCATACTAACTCTCTCACATTCTTGCTCTCTGCCACACTCTCTCTCATACACACTCTCTCTTACTTTCTCCCTCACCCACCCTGCCTCTTTTCTCTTTCTCTCCCACTCTCTACCTCTCTCTTTCTTTCCCTTTCCCAAACTCTTTTTTTTCTCTCACTTTATCTCTCTATCTCTTTTCTAGCCTCCCTCCCATTTTAACTCTTTTTCACTCTAATCTCTTTTGTACTCTCTCTCTTCCAATCTCTCACTCTCCCTTCTCTTCCTTTCCAGCTTTTTTTCTCTCAAACTCTTTCTCAGAGCTCCTTCACTCCCTCCCTCCCTCCTACCCTCAAAAATAGGGAGTGCGAGAGAGAGTAAGAGAGAAAATGATAGAGAGTGTGTGAGAGAGAAGCATAAAGAACACTCAATTGCTATCTCTCTTGTGTTATCTTTCTTGTAATTTCTCTTTCTTGTAATTTCTCATTCTATTTCTCATTCTTTTCACTTCTCAGATAAGATAATGAATGATGGAGAGAGAGAATATTGATAGGCAGAGTGAATGAGTAAGAGAGATAAGATATAGAGAGAAAGAGAGTGTGAGGAAGAGAGATATTGAGAGGTAGAGTGAAGAGAGGGAAAGATAGATAGAGAGATAGAGTAAGAGTTTGAGAGAGTGTGTGTGATTGTGAAGAAGAGAGAGAATGGATGCAGAGAGTGAGCGAGTGATCGGGATAGATTTAAATGTTGAACATTTGAGAGAGAAATAAAGAGAGATATAAAGAGAGATATCTCTTTTCTCTCTCCCTCTCTACCTTCCTCTTTCTCCATCAACCTTGCTCTCTCTCTCTCTCTCACTCAATTTCGAGATATAAAGAGAAAAGTTCACATAATTACTTTATCCTATACAAATCATTTACCTGTAACTATTCAATATCTTTAGTAATATTTCTAGAATTAGTTCTTATATTAGGAGGTCTGGGAATAGTATTACTTACCAATCCCATTGATTCTGCCTTTACATTGGTAATGGTTCTTCTTGTTTGTATATCCTTAATTATATAGTTTTTTTAATTCCTATTTTGTAGTTGCCACTCAGTTGCTTATTTGTCGGAACCATAAATGTATTAATCATATTTGCTGTGTTGTTTATGAACGGTTCATAATCTTCCAATGATTCCTATTTGCGGACCTTTGGAAATAGGATCACTTCATTGGTTTGTACGAATCTTTTCTTTCTCAATCTTTGATATAGCCATTGATGTTGTTTAAGCAGCTATTATTTCATCGATCCATTGTAACTAAAAATCAATTCGTAATAATCAATCAAATTTGCTGAAGAATTAGTCATAATTCTTCTATTTTCACATATAAATCGAAATATAAGACTTTTATAATTTTAGAATATTCTTTAGAATATTCTAAATATAAATAGAATCCAATAGAATTAGAATAATAAGATAATATAATTATAATTCAATATTAAGAGAATCTAAAATTCTCTTATTATTAATTACTTATTTATTTTCTTTCTTTTCTTTTTCATATAGATTTATGATTGAGATTTAGAGTTACTACCTCTTCTATCACTAACCTAATAACAAACATATTAATTTGATATTTATATTTGATATTTATATATAATATATAAATATATCCGTAATTCTATTTCTCTAACTCTATTTTTATCTATCTATTATCTATATTTTTATCTATCTATTATCTATATAATTATACTACCTATATAACTATATAACTATAATCTTTATATCTTTATATATTATATCCTTATCTATTCTATATCTATATACATATAGTAAAATTAACATACATATAGTAAAATTAACATGAATTGAATTCGTAAACTTATATTTCATGGTTATTGAAATGGAAATCAAAGTATCTTGGTCCTTTCTCATAAACAGATTAAAAAATCTATTTATTCTTAAAATTTTGATAAAAATATATGATTAAATATATGATTCTTTCATTTTCTTATTTTACCAGATTGAAAATTTTTTGTGTTCAAAACTGGAATTTACAGACCCAATGTCACATTCAGTAAAGATTTATGATACATGTATAGGATGTACCCAATGTGTTCGAGCTTGCCCCACGGATGTATTGGAAATGATACCTTGGGATGGATGTAAAGCTAAGCAAATTGCTTCTACGCTAAGAACCAAAGATTGTGTAGGTTGTAAAAGATGTGAATCCGCTTGTCCAACGGATTTTTTGAGTGTCTGTGTTTATTTATGGCATGAAAAAACTCGCAGCATGGGTCTTTCTTATTGATATGTGATAAAAAACTCCACTTGAATCATTTGATTCCTCTTTACCAACAAAAGCCCGTATTCGAGAAAAGAGAATATATTATTCTTCTCCCGAGCACGGGCTTTTCTGGTATAATCTTATCTTGTCTTTATCATGAGTTATTTTCCTTGGTTAACAATACTTTTTGGTTTGACCATATTTGCGGGTTCTTCAATTATCTTTTTCACTCGTAGGAGAAATAAGGTATAAATGGTAGACTCTATATATATGTATTCTAGAGTTCCTTCTAATGATCTATTTTTTTTGTTTTTATTTTGTTATCATTTCCCAATTGGAGTATCCATTAATCCAATCTAAGACGGATTCTAAATGGATTAATCTATTTGATTTTCAATGGAGACTGAAACCGATGGACTTTCATGTAGTTTGGCCAATTACTAAAAATCTGCAATTTTTATATTTCTTGATGTTAGCAATGTATAGTGGTTAAATAGCATCATATTCTTCTCGAGACTGTTTCCTTTTTCTCATCATGTAGGAATTAAAATTAATTCCTTTTTCATTTACTTTTATCCATGTGGGGAGGGAAAAAATGTCTATACTCGACTATAAAGTTTATTTTGGGCACTACCGAAGGTTCTTTTTTTTTTTCTTAATAGGAATTCTAGGTATGGGTTTCCTAATTATATGAATAACTGCCATAGGACTTAATGAAATCATTTTATAAATACTATCTCATAAATTGATTAGTGTTGTACCTTTTTCTTAGCACAAAAAAGGTATGATATAATACATTTTTTTTTATCTCGAAGAGATGGGGATACCTATTCCAATGTCAAATTCCAATAGCAAAAATTTTAATCATGTTTAGTAGTTTCTCGAGGGTTTCTCTTGCATTGCCAGGAATGAGTGGTTTTGTTGCATAATTCTTACTCTTTTTTGGAATAATTACTCAAAATATCTTTTCATACCAAAAATGTTAATTACTTTTGTGATATCAATTGGAATGATATTAAATTCTATTTTTTATTATCTATGTTACGATATTACGTCAGATCTTCTATGGATACAAGCTATTTAATATTACAAACTCAACTTTTTTAAGTTTGGACCATGAGAACTCTTTGTCTTCTTTGTCTCGATCTATATCTTTCTACCTGTAATAGGAATTGGTATTTATCCTGATTTGTTCTCCCATTATCGGTTGACAAGGTACAAGTTCTATTTTTATAGATACTCATTGTTTCTTTAGATTCAATAAATTTAATTAATTAGAAAAAAAAATCTTAGAATTCTTTGACTTTCATATTTTTACGATTCTTCGTTGTGCAATGAAAAAAAGGTAACTGTTAATTAGAATTGTAATTAGATATATCTAAAGTTTTTGAGAACCTTTTGAATAATTCCTCTATTTAAATTTTCAAAGGTTCTCAGAAACTCGCACAAAATTTCATTGTGTATCTGACGATTCTCTAATGTATCTTTTATTTTTTATTTATTCCTTATGCAGTTTCTTTTATTCAATTAGTCAATTAGATATTCATTGGAATGAGCCATAACTATGGAACCCAGTTCTTAATAGATTGATCCCAAAATAGCATATCCAAATTAGGAGAAATCTATAGAAGCTACAAATGCTGAATTCATAACTTGATCTTGCAATTTTCAATTTTTTTCAAGTATGTAAATAAATTGCAAATATGGTCCAAGTAATAAATGCCCAAGTTTCCTTAGGATCCCAATTCCAATATAAACCCCATGCTTCATTCGCCCATACTGCTCCAGAAAGAACACCTATGGTTAAAATGGTAAACCCTAAACTAATGACACGATAACTCCAAGAATCCAAATGCTGAATTAATTGATATTTGTAAAATTTTTTAAATGATAGTAATGAAGTCTTTTTTAAAATACTTCCTTTTTCATTCAAATATTCCATATTACCAAAGAAAAACTATTTCCTTAAACTGAAAAATTCTTATTTTTAAAAAAAAATCAATTTTTTTTAAATGTAATCACTATAAGAGCAACTGATAATAAAGATCCACATCGAAGAGCTACATAGCTCAATAACATCATACTGACATGCATCATTAACCAGTGAGATTGTAGAGCAGGTACTAATATTGCGGGTTGTTGCATTTCAGTTGAAAAACCTGACGTGGCCAAACTTTGGGTAAAAGTGGCACTTGGTGTAGTTATTGCGTTTAAATCATTTTTATAATTCCTAATATACAGAATTATATGAATAATGAATAAACTCCATGAAAGGAAAATTAATGTTTCGTATAATTACTTAAAGGAAAATGTCCCGAAGAAATCCAGAGAGTAACTAAAAACCCTGTTATAGAGGAAAAAGTAGCTATCATTCCTTTTTCTAACGAATTACGTAATTCTTTGATTTTGTAGACTAATAAGTTCATCAAATGAATTAAAATCACAATTGAAATGATCGAAAAGGAGATATGAGTTAATATATGCTCTAAGGTCGTAAATATCATAAAGAAAAGTCCTTTCTAAAAAATTAAAATTGGGGGTTTATTTACTTAATTACTTAATCGAAAAGTAATACTTCTCTCACTTTATTCTCTCTCGCTCCTCTCTCCATTTATTTATCAACCTAACTCCTCTATTTTTCTCACCAATTTGGAGAACTCATTATCTGTCACTAGAAAAAGAAAATATGGGAGGAGAAGGATAGAGAGCTAGAGAGTGTTAAGGAGAAAGAGAGAAATGGATGAAGATAGAAAGAGTGAGAAACATATGTAGAGGTAGAGAAAGATCTAGAGTGAGAGAGTTAGAATGAGCTAGCGAGAGAGAGGGAGTCAGAACAAGAGAGGGAGAGACAGAAAGTGAGACAGGTTGACCCCTATCTCTCTCTCACTCACTCTCTATATGAACTTATCTGAATCATGTGAGAAAGTCAGAGAGAATAGAAATTGAGAGAGTGAGTAAGGAAGATAGATAGTAAGTGATATCGAGTTTGAAAGAGAGAGAGAGGGAGAGAGGATGATATATTGAGAGTATGAGAGAGATGTAGAGCTAGGGAGAGATATGATAAATAGAGAGAAATATAGATAACAAGGGAGAGGGAGAGGGTGAAAGAGAAAATGAGAATAAAAAGATATCATGATAGAAAAAGATAGGAGGTAAAAAAATATTGGGAAGGATGGAGAGTCTCTCCCTCTTAGGTAGAAAGAGGGGAAAGAGGTAAGAAAGAGATATAAGGAGGGAGACACATCGGGAGCGAGAAAAGAGATATCTCACTTTCCCACTCACTTAACTCTTTATCTCTCGCTCTCTCTCACTCTACACACTCCCTCACTCGCTGCTTCTCTCTCAATATGCTTCTCCCTCACATTTTCTCCCCCATGCTCCCTCAATCAATCAATTTCTCACTATTCTATTGCTTGAATTTCTTTCTTTTATCTATTACCTTTCTCTTTCCTCCTCATGCTAACAACCCCTCTTGTTCTCCTGATCTCTATCACTCTTCTCTCTCTCTCTCTCCATTTCTTTATCTCTCCTCACTTTGCATCTCATGCTTCTTATTTCTCTCTATCCCTTATTAGAAGAGATGGGTTTGGATGGAGTGTGAGTGACAAAGTTGGAGAGAGGGAGAGATAGAGAAGAGAAGAGAAGAGAAAATAAGAGTTTACAAGAGAGAGCTTGAGATACATAGCAAGGTAGAAGGTGCTTGAGATACATAGCAAGGTAGAACTATCTCTGCATCTCTCTGAGTTAAAAGAGGAGGGAGACCAGGAGGGGAAGTTAGAGAGAGCCAAAAATAAAGAGAAAAGAGTGAGTGAGAGAGAGAATGAGAGAGGGAATGAAGAAGGCAGAGAGAGATAGAGAAGAGAAGGCTAGAGTGGGCATAGAGATTATGTTAGAGAAAGAAAATTATAGAGAAAGAGAATAGAGTCAAAGAAGGGAGAGAGAGGAATATGATAGAGAGTGATAGAGTGGCAGGTTAGAGCAAGATAGTAAGAGTGTTAGAGTGATGAAGAAGTTTAACGATAGGGGATGATATAGAGATGTGGAGAGATAATGAGTTATGGGGATGATATAGAGATGTGGAGAGAGAATGAGTTATAGAGAGAGGAGGGATAGAGTAAAAATGAGAAGATAATTAGATTTTAAAAGGAGAGAGACTGAGAGAATGGGAGAAAGTTAAAGTTAGAGAGAGAATAAGAGAGAGAGAAATAGAGAGAGATAAATAGAGAGAGATAGAGAGATGAGAACAAGAGCAAAAGATAAGAAAGAAAGATTTATAGAGAGAATAGTGAGAGAGAGAAAAAGTGAGTGAAGTTGTAGGAGAGATAAAGTGCACCCAAGAGAGATAGATAAAGAGAGAGAGATAGAGGAATGAAGGAGTCAGGGTGAGAGAGTGGAAGAGAGAGAGAAATGTGGGATAGAGAAAAAGAGAGTGAGCGAGAGAGATGGTGGAAGGATAGTGGAGAAAGAGTGAGAGAGATAGTGAGAAAGCTAGAGAATGATGGGGTGGGAGAGGGAAAGAGAGATAAAAAGAGGAAAAGAAGGAGTGGAAAGAGAGAAGAAAGACAGTGAAAGGTAGAGAGAGAACAGATACAAAGAAAGATGAGAGGAAAGAGATAAAAAAGCGAGTGAGAGATAGAAAGAAGGTGAGAGAGGACAAAGAGATGTTCATAAGGAGCCCTTCCTCTTCGCTTATCCTGACGCGCTTCCTCTTCTCTCACTCTCTCTCATTCTCTCTTATTATCTTTCTCTCATTCAATCTCTCATTGTGACTTTGCACTCAGGGAATGAGAGCAAGGTAATGGGAGGGACATTGATGGAGGAGGGATAGTAAGAATGAGAAAGGGGCAAGAGGGGATGAAAGAAGCAGAGAGTGGGTTATATCTTCTATTAGTACTTTTTCTCTCACTTGTTCTGACTTGCCTTCTTCTCTTAGTCATTTATTCTCTTCCTTAGTGAGATAAAAAGGGAAGAGATGAGAGAAAAAATTTTTCCCTCCTAATCTAACTCTTTCTCTCCCCCTTCTCACTCTCATTTTTTTTAACTCACTTTTATTCTGCTCTTGATATCAAGATCTTTTTATCTCAAACTCTCTTCTACATTACCTATCTCTCTCACTCTCTTTTTTTATGTAAGACATATCACACTTTCTCTTCTCTCCTTCTCTCTATCGCCTCATCTCTTTCTCATTCTCTATCGCTCTTCCTTTCTAACACTCTCTTACTATTGCTTATTATCTCTCTCAAATTATTCTCTCACTACGACTCTCCCACCCTCACATGATTCCTCTCTCTTACATCCATCTCTTTCTATCTCAGTCTACTCTTTCTCTCTCTTCTAATCTCTCTCTCTTTTCTCTTCTATATTTCTTCTCTCACTCTCTCCTCTCTCCTCTCTCTCTTCTTTTCTCTCACACCTTCTCCCTCTTTCTCCCTTACTTTCTACCTCACCATCTTCACACTACTATCTCTCACACACACTCTCTTCATCTCTCACTCTTCATCTCTCTTCATCTCTCACTCACTCTCTTTTCTCTCTCTCTCACCCTTTCAACTCTCTTCCTCTCCATCTCTCAGTTTTTTTTCTCTTGCTCCCCAACACTCTCACCCTTGCTCTCCCTCTAGCTCTCCACTTCTTTTATCATTCTCTCTCATTATCTCACTCTCTCCTATAGGCTGTCTCTATCTCACTCCCTCTAAGTTTCTCACTTTTCTCTCCTAATATATTTTTACCTCACTATTTCTCTTTTTTCTCTCTCACACAATTTTTTGCCTTTATCTTTTTGTCCTCTACAACTCTTCTTCCTCCCCTCTCTCTCTCATTTTTGTCTCTCTATCTTTCTCTTTTTTTCTCACTTGTTTACTTTTATGCCATCTCATCCACCTTCTCACTCACCATCTCACTCACTTCTTTCTTCTCGCCCTCTTTCTCCCTCTCCCTTCCTCTCTGTCTATCCAACTCTCCCTCCCTATCAGTCTCTCTTATGTGAGAGAGAGTGAGAGACATCTATCTCTCTATCCATTTTGCTCTCTTTCTCCCTCTCTCTTATGCTATCAACCACTTCTCTTCTCTCCTTCTTACTCTCTCTTACCCTCTATCTCTCTCCATCCATCTCTATATTTATCTCATTGAGAAGGAGGGAGAGATGGAGAAGGAGACAAAAGTGGGAGAGAAAAATGAGGTTAAACATCTCCATCTCATGTACTCTTCTTTTCCCTCTTTCTCTGTTTGCTCTATCTTTATTTCTCCTATCTTGCTCTCTTTCTCTACTCTCTCCTCTCTCTCTCTCATTATCTTTCTCTCACAACACTCATTTCTCTCACTCACTAGAGAGACAAAGAGGGAAAGGGAGGGGCGGGGATGGGGGGAGGGATAATGTTAAAAATAGAAAGGGAGTGAGAGGAGATGGGTAGGAAAATGGTTGACAGAGAAAAAAGGTGGAGCGACAGAAGCAAGAACTAGAGAGAAGGATAAAGTAATAGAGATGAGGATGAGGGATAAAAACATATAATGGGAGGTAGTGAGATAGATAGAGCAGGAGAGAGAGTGTGAAAGAGAAAATTAAAAGATAGATGAGAGAGAAAGAGAGAGAAGAGAGATGAGGAGGGAGAGTGGGTAGAGGGTTATAGGTAAATTGGGAGAATGGAGATATTAAGTAGCAAAGCAAGAAAAAAAGGAAGTGAGGGAGGGAGAGAAAAAGGAAAGAGAGAAAAGAAAATGATAGAGAGAAAAGTGAGAGAGAGAGAAAGAGAAAGAAGAGTCAATAAGGGTGAAAAAGGAGTGGGAGGGAGGAGTTAGGGTGACAATGGAAGAGAGATAGAGTGAGCGTAAGTGAGACCGAGAAAGAAACTACAAGAGAGTGCAATAGTGAATGAGAGGAGAGATAACAAGAGATTCTTACAAGAGATTCTTAGAGAGTGAGAGAACTAGAGTGAGAGAGGGAGGGAGCATTATTTTGTCCTCTAACTTACTCTTCTTTTCTCTCTCACACTCTCTTCATCTCTCTCTTTAGTCTCTTTTCTCTTCACCCAACTAATCAAAAGATATTAATCTTCTCTCTTCATCTTTCTTTTCCTTCCCTCTCTCACTCTCTTTCACTCTCATATTCTCACTTATGCTCTTTGCCTAGCTCTCACTCTCTCTACATCTCTCACTCTTGCTCCATCACTATAAGGATGAGGGAATAATGAAAGGATTGGAGAGAGAGAATGGGATAAAGGCAGAGAGTGAAAGAGAGAGTTTGGGATGAGTAAAGAGACTTGTTGATAGTTTGAAAAAAAGGAGAGGGAGGGAACATGAGAGAGAATGAGTGATAGAGTAATGATAGAAAGAGATAGAGAAAGTGAGGGAGAGAGCATAAGAGAGAAAGTGAGCGAGAAAGAGTGATAGAGAGAAAATGAGTGAGAGAGATTACAAGGGAGATATGCTGATAAAGAGAGTAGGTCTCTCCACATTTCACTCACTTTTACTTCTCTCTCTCTTACTCAATCTGTTACTTTCTTTCCAACTCTATTTTTCACTCTTAGTCTCTCTACCTCTCTCAGTTTTCACTTCTCTCCATATCCCTATCTAACTCTCTCTCACTTCCTCTCTCCTTCTCTTGCTCTCTTCTCTTTCCTTCCGTCTCTCTCTAGGTTTTACCAATCCTCTCTCTCTCTTTCCCGCCATTACATTAACTGTCTCTCCCTCACAAAGTTTGTAGCTTTCTCCTGTACTGCTAACCTTTCTCATACCATCAATCTCTCTCGATCTCACTCCCTCTCACCCTCTTTTTGTTCATTCAAATCTCTCTTGCTCTCTCCCACTCTAGAGAAAGTGAGATCTCTTTTTATCTCTCCATCAATCTCTCTCTCTATATCTCTATTACTCTTTCTCGTGCCCTATTCTTCTCTCCCATTCTCTATATCTCACTACTTTTTCCATCTATCTTTGAGAGGAATGAGAAATAAAGTAAGAGAATGAGGAGGGTGGTTCAGAAAAAGAAAGAGATATCAGAAGGGGGATTGAGTAAGAGAGAGAGGGAGAGGGAGTGAGAAGGATATAGAGAGATAACAATGAGAGAAAGAGCAAGAGGGAGGGGGTAAGAGAGCAAGAGAAAAAAAGAGAAAGTACAGGTTGATAACACAAGAGAGAGAGAAAGAGGGAGAGAGATAGAGAGAGGAAGTATCACTCACATGCTATCTTTGTCTCTCTCTCTCTCTCCCCTCTTCTCCATCCCTCTCATACATCATGAAAAAGTGAGAAGAGTATTTAAGAGAAAAGGGATAGAGGGAACGGAAAATGGAAGTGGGAAAATTGAAGCAAGCGATGATGAGAGAGAAAGTCAAAGAGAGGAGGGATGGTCGGAGAGGGAGTGGAAGAGAAAAAGAGAGAAAGAGGATAAGAGAAAGAGAAAGAGAAAAGATGGAAAAGGAGGGAATTAGACTGAGGCAGAGAGTGAAAGAGAGAGGTGAGAGGGGGTGTGAGGGAGGAAGAGAATAAAAGAGAGAGACAAACACGATATATAACTCTCTCTCTCTCACTTTCTCTTATATAACCTCCTCTCCCACCCTCTCTTACTCTTTGCCTTTATCTTTATCCCCCACTCTTTCTCTCTATATCTCTCTCTCACTAGTGCTCTTTAAGGGAGAGATGGAGGACTAGAGAGATGAATGAGAGAGCTTGAGAGGGTTATGGTATTGATGAGACAGAATGAGTGAGGGAATAAGAGAAAAGTGGGAGGGGGAGAGAGGAAAAGAGCATGTGACTGAGAGTTAGAGAGAGATAAGGAAAATTGAGGTGAAAGGGAAGTCTTGGAAAGAGTGAGGGATAAAGAGAGAGAAATAGATGGAGGATTATTGGTTAAGATGAAGAGAGATAGAGATAAGGATGTAGAGAGAGTGAAAATAATGAAGAGTGAGAGAGAACATAAGGGAGAAAGAATGATGAGTGATATAAAGAGGAGAAATAGAACAAGAAATAAATAGGTAAAAGAAATAGAGGTTGAGAGAAAAGAGAGAGATGGAAGGAGAGAAACATGATGAAGAAAGTGTAAGAAGAGAGAGCGTGTAAGAAGAGAGAGCGTGTAAGTATCTCTCACTCTTTTTCTCATTATCTCTCTTTAAATCTCTCTCTCTCTCTCCTTCTAAACAGAGCAAAGGGAGAAAGAAATGAATGGGAAAGAGAGAGAGAATTAGAGAGAGAGAGGGACATAGTGAGAAAGATGGAGAGAAAAATGAAACGAAACAATGATAGAGAGTGTGAGAGACAGAGACAATGAGAGAGACAGTGAAATAATGAGCGGGTGACCATATCTCAATCACTTTATATTTATTTATTCCCTCTCTCTCCCTCAAACTCTTATCATCTCTTCCTCCCTCCCTCCTTTCTGGTTGTCCCTCTCTCACTGTCTTTCCATCTTTCTCTCTGGAGAGATAGAGAGTGTGTGTGTATGAGGGAGAGAGTGAGAGAGGAAATGGAGAGATTTTGAGAGCAAAGCAAGGAGAAAGAGAGAGGAATAGAGGGAGAGGAGGGAGAGAGAGGGAATGATGAAAGACAATGAAGGTATAGAGAGAAAGCAAGAGATAGTGTGGTAAGGAAATGATGAAGGGAGAGAGGGAGGTAGGGAGAAAGGGTAAGAGAGAAATATTCATCCCTCCCTTTGGTCGCTCTCTCCTTTACATAGAAACATTCTCTTTGCTCTTACTCCCTTTATCAACCGCTCTCTCTTTTTCTATCTTTCTATCTCTCACTATTTCTCTCACTATTTCTCTCTTCATCTTTCTTTATTCCTTTCTCTCACTCTCCATCTCTCTCATACTAACAACCTCGCACTCTTCCACTCACTTTCTACCTTTTTCCCCTCCCTCTCTCTCCATTGTATCTTTATCTCTCGCTCTCTCTCTATCTATCTATTTTTCCCCATCTCTAAACCACATATAATAGAAGTAGGAAAAGAGATAGAGAAAGTGAGACAGAGTAAAAGAAAGATAAATGATAGTCAAAGAAGTGAGGATTATAGAATAAGGAGAGGGAGAAAGGGAGGGAAGGTAAGAGAGAGTGGAGGGTAGAGAAAAGAGAGAGTGAGTAAAAAAAGAGTGAAAAAGAGACAATGAGAGAGAGAAGGGAGGGAGAGGAGATGGGGGAGGAAAGGAGAGAGAGTGGGAGAGAGAAGGCAAGGCAGAGA
>NW_018250696.1:108424-111328 GCF_001263595.1 Phalaenopsis equestris | reverse complement strand
GCGGTTCAGAGAGAAAATAGCAGTTTTTTTAGAGAGCAGAGAGAGACAGAATGATAGAGAGATAGAGATAAAGAGGCAGAGGGTAGAGAGATTGTGTGTGTGAGACAGAGAAAGGAATTGAATGAGCGTGAGGGAGAGAAAGTTTGATAGAGAGAGGGAGAGAGTGAGAGAGATAAAAAAGATGGTGTAAGGGATTGCATGATAGAAATCTTTAGAGAGTGAGAGAAAGAACCTCCTTATCTACTCTCTCTCTTTCTTATCACTCTATCTCTACTTTTGCTTTTCTTTCTCGCTCTCACTCTCTCTTAAGCTCCCTCTCCCACTCTTCTTTGTCTCATACTCACCCTCTATCTCACTCTCCCTCAATTGCTCCCACTCTCTTTCTTGGTTCTCTGCTCTATATCTTTATCTTTTTCCCTTTCTCTCTCTTACTTTCTCTCACACCCTCTCACTCTCTTCTTCACTCTCTCTTTCTCATCTCTCTCTAGCTCTTTTTTCTCTCACAATATCTCTCCTTCTTTTTTTATGTTCCTCCCCCTTTTACATTCTTTCTCATTCTCCCTCTTTCTTTATCTTTCTCTCCCAATCCCTCATAATTGCTCTTCCTCTTACTATTTTTATATTTATTTCTCTCTCTCACTTTCTCTCTTTCATGTTCTATCTCATTTGTTCAATTTCTCTTACCCTCCCTCTCCCCTCCCTTTCTCTCTCTTTCTCTTCACACTTTTTCTTTCTTGCTCTTTTCTCTCTCCTTCTAATGCTCTCACTTTCCCAACTCTCTCTCACTCTCAATTGAAGTGTCAGAGAGTTGAAGGTATATGGTCTCTCTTTCTCTCCCTCTCTAACTTCCCCCTCTCTTGTTCACTCTCACTTTCTCTTTCTTGTTCAATCTCTCTATTACTCTCTTTACCTCTCTATCTATCCCTCTCTCTCTTACTTTCTCTCTTACCTCTCTCTCCACCTCCCTCCCCCTCTTTATTCTCACTCTCCCCTTCTCTTTCTTTCACTCTTCTCTTTATCACTCTCTTTTTCTCCTTTTATCTATCTCCCACTCTTTCTTGCTCTTGCTTGCCCACCTCTCTTTATTCTCCTTATTTCAACATGTCTCTTTCCAGGTCACATTCTACAACCCTCCCTTATTAACTTTTTTCTCTCTCCCTATCTTCATTCTCTCAATCCAATGAGACATAGCATGTGTGTGCAGTGAGGGATTGGAAGATAGCTACCTCTCTCTTTCTCAAACTATCAACCTATCCGCCATCTCCTCTCCCTTCTCTCTCTTATGCTCTTCTTGCATCTCCCACCTTTCCTCACTCATTGCATCTTTCTCCCCTTTTCTTGGTCCGTTACTTTCTTTTGCTGCCTTTAACTTAGACATGAAGAGAGAGAAAGAAGTGAGAAAAAAAGTGGGGTGGTCGAAAAGGATAAAGAGACACCCAGAGTGAGAGAGAGAGAGAGTGAGAGAATGAGAGAGTGAGATAAAGAGAAAGAGAGTGAGGGTGAGAGGTTTGAGAGGAGGCTAAAAGTGACTGAAGGTAAGGAAGATAGATAATGAGAGGGAGTTACAGAGAGGGAGGGGAAATGAGGGGAGCAGAGGATGGGAGAGAGACAAAGAAAGAGAGGAAAAGAGGGATAATGAGGAAAGAGAGATAATGGTCCATTACTCTCTAACTTTCTCTCCTTCATTTTCTATCTCATTTGTTCATTTTCGCCCACCCTCCCACTCCCCTCCCTTTCTTTCTCTTTCTCTTCTCTCTTTCTCTTTCTTGCTCTTTTCTCTCTCCTTCTATTGCTCTCACTTTCCCAACTCTCTCTCTCACTTTCGATAGAAGTGTGAGAGAGTTGAAGGCATATGTCCTCTCTTTCTCTCCCTCTCGAACTCCCCCCTCTCTGTTCACTCTCACTTTCTCTTTCTTGTTCAATCTCTCTATTACTCTCTTTACCTCTCTATCTATCCTTCTCTCTCTTAATTTCTCTCTTACCTCACTCTCCACCTCTCTCTCACTCTTTATTCTCCTTCTCTCTCTTCTCTTTCTTTCACTCTTCTCTTTATCACTCTCTCTTTATCCCTTAATCTATGTCCCACTCTCTCTGTTGCTCTTGCTTGCCCACCTCTCTTCACTCTCTCTATCTCAACATGTCTCTTTCTCAGTCACATTCTACAACCCACCCTACCTTATTAACTTTTGTTTCTCTCTCCCTATCTTCATTCTCTCAATCTAACGAGACATAGCGTGTGTGTGGAGTCAGAGATTGGAAGATAGCTCCTTCTCTCTTTCTCAAACTATCAACTTATCTGCCATCTCCTCTCCCTTATCTTTCTCAAACTATCAACTTATTGGAAGATAGCTCCAACTTTCCCTCAATAATTTCCTCTTTGTCCTCCTGTATTGGTCTATAACTTTTTTTGCTCCCTTTAACTTAGAGTTAAAGAGAGAGAAAGGAGTAATAAAAAAGTGGGGAGGCTGAAAAGGATATAGAGACACAGAGACCGTGAGAGGTAGAGAGTGAGAGAGTCAGAGAGAGAATGACGGTGAGGGTGAGAGCTTTTAAGGGAGGCTAAAAGTGAGTGAAGGAAGGGGAGATAGAAAATAAGAGGGTGTTACAAGGAGGGAGATAAAATGTTTGAGAGGGTAGGGTAGAGAGATACATTTGAGAGAGAGAGTGAGATAGAACAAGAAGGAGAAGAACATATATAACATAAAGAAGAAGAGGAAAAGAGAAGAGAGAAGAGAGAACAATTGAAGAGAACAATTGAGAGAGAGCAAGAGAGACAGAAAGAGAAAAAAGTGAGAGACTGAACAAAGAGAGCAAGAACGAGAAGAGAGATGAACAGGACGTAGATGTGTGAAACACCAAAAAAATATAAGAGATAGAGAAGAGAGGGAGAGGAGTTTGTGGGAA
>NW_018250696.1:95979-108260 GCF_001263595.1 Phalaenopsis equestris | reverse complement strand
CACTCTTTCAATCTCTCTTTGTTCTTCTCTTACTTTGTCTCTCTAACACATTCTTCTCTTACTCTCGTTGCTTTTTTTCTCGCTTTATCTCTCCTCCTCCCTTATCTCTCTTATTCTCTCTCTTACCCACTCTATATTTCAACATTTCTCCCTTATAATATCTCTCACTCTTTCTTTCTCACTTTCTCTCTTGTGCTCTCTTCTTTCTAGCTTTGCATCTCTCTCACTCTCTCTCCCTCCCTCACTCTTTATTTCTATATCTCTCTTCTACTTTACTTCTCTCTCTCATGCTCTACCTCTCCCCCCTTCATCGCTCTCTCTTCCTCTTTCCATCCCCCTCTCTCCTTCTCTTTATCTCTCCTCCTCTCTCCCCTTCCCTCTCCCTTCCTCCTCTCTCTCCATTACTCATTCCATCCATCTCTCTCCTTCTCATCCTCTCTTTATCTCAACCACCTTCCTTTTCTTCTATCTCGCTCTCTCTAACTCTGTCCATCTCTCTCCATTGTTCTCTCTCACTCTCCCCTCACTCTCTGTCTCTCTCTCTTCCTTCACTCTCTACCTCTCTCTACCTCTCTTTGTTCTTCTTTTCTCTTATCTCTCTCTCATTCTCTCTCTAACTGTATCTCCCTCACTGTTCTCTATCTCCCTACCTCTCTCTTTCTATCTCTCTTATTTTATCTCTCCCTCTCTCCCTCTCTACTTCACTCTCTCACTCTCTATGTCTCCCTTTTTATGTCTTCTGTTCCTCTTACTATCCTCCACTCTCTCTTGCTCGATACCTATTTCCATCTCTCACTTTATTTCTAACCCTCTCTTTCTCTCTCTTAGTTCCTGACTCTCTCTCTCTCACTCACTAACTTTTGTGACTCCATTTAACCTCTCCTCACTCTTTTACTCACTTCTTTCTCTATCTCTCAACCATCCTTTCTCACAAACAATCTCGCTATCTTTGTCAATCTCACTTTTTTTCTCTTTTTGTCCCTCTTGCTCTCTCAATCATTCTCTCTTCTCTTTCTCTCTTAATCTTTTATGTTCTATCTATCCTTCTCCATCATGCTCTATTTCCCTTTCTCTCTCAAATTTATCTCTCTCTACCCTACCCTCTCTAACACTCCTTCCCTCCCCCACCCTCTCTCTTTCCCTCTCTTTCTTTATCTCTCGCTCATTCTCCTCTTCTCTCATTTCCCCTCCATCCCTATAACTCCCTCTCATTATCTATCTCCCCATCATTCACTCACTTTTAGCCTCCCTTCAATACCCTCTTTCTCTCTCTCACTCTCTCACTCTCTCCTTCACACGCTCTCAGTGTCTCCATATCCTTTTCAACCTCCCCACTTTTTTCCTTACTTTTTTCTCTCTTTATCTCTAAGTCAAGACAAGAGGAGAAAGCAGAAAGGAGTGAGGAAAGGTGGGAGAGGCTGCGAGAGCATAAAAGAGAGGAGGGAGAGGAGATGGTGGATAGGTTGATAGTCTGAATATGAGAGAGGGAGCTATCTTCCAATCCCTCACTCCACACATACGCTATGTCTCACTGGATTGAGAGAATGAAGATAAGGAGAGTGAAAAAAATTAATAATGTAGGGTTGTAGAATGTGATCGACAAACAGACATGTTGACATAGAGAGAGTGATGAGAGGTGGGCAAGCAGGAACAACTAAGAGAGTGGGAGATAGATAAATAGAGAAATAGAGAGTGATAAAGAGAAGAGTGAAAGAAAGAGAAGAGAGAGAATGAGAATAAAGAGTGGGAGAGAGGTGGAGAGTGAGGTAAGAGAGATAGTAAGAGAGATAGGGATAGATAGTGAGCTAAAGAGAGTAATTGAGAGATTCAACAAGAAAGAGAAAGTGAGAGGGAACAAGAGAGGGGCGAGTTAGAGAGGGAGAGAAAGAGAGGCCATATACCTTCAACACTCTCACACTTCTATTGAGAGTGAGAGAGAGTTTGGAATGTGAGAGCAATAGAGGGAGAGAGAAAAGAGCAAGAGAGAAAGAGAGAGAAAGGGAGGGGAGTTGGAGGGTGGGAGAAAATGAACAAATGAGATAGAATATGAAGGAAAGAAAGTGAGAGAGTAATGGCCCATTGTCTCTCTTTCCTCATTGTCTCTCTTTCTCTCTGTTTCTTTATCTCTCTCTCATCATCCTCTCCCCTCATTTCCCTTCCCTCCCAGTAACTACCTTTCATTATCTATCTCCCCATCCTTCACTCACTTTTTGCCTCCCTTCAAAACTGTCTCCTCTTGCTCTCTATCTCTCTCATTCTCTCTCTCTCGCACTCTCTCTCTCTCTCACTCTCAATGTCTCTCTATCATTTCAAGCTACCCACTTTTTTATATTACTTCTTTCTCTCTCTATCTATAAGTTAAAGGGAGCAAAAGAAAGTAATGGGCCAAGATAGGGGAAGAAAGAGGCAATGAGTGACGGAAGGTGGGAGAGGTAGCAAGAGCATAAGAGAAAGAAGGGAGAGGAGATGGCTGATAGGTTGATAGTTTAATGAAGAGAGAGGGGGCTATCTTCCAATCCCTCACTCCACACATACACTATGTCTTGCTAGATTGAGAGAATGAAGTAGGGAGAGAGAAAAAAGTTAATAAGGGAGGGTTATAGAATGTGGCCAAGTAAGAGATATGTTGAGATAGAGAGAGTGAAGAGATGTGGGCAAGAAAAAGCAACAGAGAGACTGGAAGATAGATAAACAGAGAAAGAGAAAGTGATAAAGAGAAGAGTGAAAGAAAGAGAAGAGAGAGAATGAGAATAAACAGTGGGAGAGAGCTGAAGAGCTAGGTAAGAGAGAAAGTAAGTGAGTGAGGGATAGATAAAGAAGTAAAGAGAGTAATAAAGAGGTTGAACAAGAAAGAGAAAGTGAGAGTGAACAAGAGAGAGAGAGTTAGAGAGGGAGAGAAAGAGAGGTCATATACCTTCAAATCTCTCACACTTCTATTGAGAGTGGGAGAGAGTTGGAAAAGTGAGAGCAATAGAGGGAGAGATAAAAGAGCAAGAAAGAGAAAGAGAGAAGAGAAAGAGAGAGAAAGGGAGGGGAGAGGGAGGGTAAGAAAAAATGAACAAATGAGATAGAACATGAAGGAGAGAAAGTGAGAGAGAGAAATAATATAAAAACAGCAAGAGGAAGAGCAATAGTGTGGGATTGGGAGAGAAAGATAAAGAAAGAGAGAAAATGAGAAATAATGTAAAAGAGGAGGGAGAGAAAGAAAGAAGGAAATATATTGTGAGAGAAAAAAGAGCTAGAGAGAGATGAGAAAGAGAGAGTGAAGAAGAGATTGAGAGGTTGTGAGAGAAAGCAAGAGAGATAAAGGGGGAAAGATAAAGAGATAGAGCAGAGAACCAAGAAAGAGAGTGTGAGTGATTGAGGGAGAGTGAGTGTTGACCTCATTTTTTGTTGAGGTTTTGTTTTTCCTCTTTAGTAGCCTAGGGTCTAGCCATAGGACTTTTCCTGTTGACTATTCCTAGAAAACTAGACATGGAACCCTCACCATTAGAAATTCCAAACTCTTCTCCACTCAACTTGAAGTTCCACATATTGCTCTCAACCTCAAAATACTTAGTAGGTGTGGTCACTATGGGGGAAACTCAAGATGAGTCAACCTTAAGATTGCTGGACCTTATGATTAACCTTAGGTGTTGGTCTGGAGCTAAGACACTCACTACACTCACTACACTCATCAACACTCACAATCACTCAATACAGTCATCTACACTCACAATCACTCACAACCCTGAACTCAAATTTCTAGCCTAGATCCCTTGATCTTTTTTGGATACTCATGTAGATGGTCCCCTAAACCTATCAGCCTTGGGCTATGGTTTGGCTAAGACCACTATGTAGAGGACCCAAAATGGGGTTTCCATTGGTCCATGGCTTGTTGGTAATGGTTGGTACCTCAAATCTACCAAAATACCCATCTTGGCCTTTTTGCCCTTAAACACCTCCAAATTACCAAAATACCCCTCCATAATCCAAAATCCCAAAAATTCGAAAAACTCTTATAAAATCCCAATAAATCTCAAATATTCACAATTACATTTTTTTCAACTTTCACATGACCCAATTTGGCCAATTTGACCATCTTTATCAAAAATCCCCAAATTTCCCCAAATTCAACCCAAATGTCCATCAATTTGATCTCAATTGACCCCAATTACAATCCTAAGCTCAAATTTACTTTTTATATGAACAATTAAACCAAATCCAAGCTCAATTGGTCCATGATTTTAGCCCAATTTTGGTTTGGGTCAAAATTTTGATCTCAATTGACCCCAATTACAATCCTAAGCTCAAATTTACTTTTTATATGAACAATTAAACCAAATCCAAGCTCAATTGGTCCATGATTTTAGCCCAATTTTGGTTTGGGTCAAAATCCCCATTTTGACCATATGACCTAATCTCACCAAATTGAACCCATATCCTAGTCAATTGGCCTCAATTAATGTTTAAAAATCTTTATAACATTCCCATACATCAAAATAAACCATCAATTGGCCTTGGTGAAGTCTCAAATTTATTTGATTTTGGCCTAAATCCAAAATTCCCAAATTTAGCCCCAAATTGGCTAAGTCCCCAGATTTCACCCAGTTGATTTCCTTAACCTCCAAATTGGCATCCAATTCATGTTTTAAACTCTTCATGAGGTCCCTATTGGCCATTTATAATAATCAATTTGGACTTAGCCCAAGTCTAACCCAGGCTAGACCCAAGCCTAGCCCAACTTGACCAAATTGATTAAAGTTCAAAATTCCCTCAAATTGGTCCTTCAATTGAACTCAAAATCACTTCAAACCTTCATCAAAAATCTTCATAACAATCATCTACACATTTTTGATCAATCAATTAGGTCAAAGAACATGGCTAACCTAGCCCAAATCCAATTTTTGGTCATTTGCACTCACTTGAACCCTTTCACCAAAAAGTTGACTTAACGATGTCTAAGCCACCAAAGTAATGATTTCACAGCCACTAAAACCTTCCTAAAGACAAGGAAAAACCCTCCTAAAATCACCATGACAAGCTATGGACCAATGGATCCCCAAATTAAGGGGATTTACCCATTTTTGGACCTAACTTGAAATATCTCTTACATCATCACTTACCCTTGGGAGATAATCATCATTAGCCACCCCCTGACTTCCCTGAGCCAAGAGGTGACCAATGTCTGGCCGGCCAGCCACCTTAGTGGCTGGAAAATGGCCAAAACCATGTTCAAGACAAGGGATTTTCACCCAATTCAAACCCAAAGGCCAAATCAGCCCAACTGCTCATTGGAGCTTCTCTGCCATCCACATAAGCAACCAAATGCACCCCTCAATTGGCCCTGGCAGCTCGAACTTGCTCGACCATCGGTTTGAATTCTTTCTCTGGTATGGCACCCGGTGGAGAATCCCTCTTCTATGCTCATCTCTATTTTTTGAGGCAACCTCTCTTCTTTCATCTGTCACATGAATGGTTTCTGGTTAGTTCATTTTTGGAAGTTTCGTCTGCGGTGATTGTGACTATCTTTGCGTTGCAATCACGGTGGTCATCAATTCTTCAAATTTCTTTTTGAGATGATTGATCTGTTCGTCCCTTTGGTGGGTGGCCCCTTATCTCTCGTCCTCGGCGTTCTCCACACCAGAAGATTGAGCGTTGCGCGCAAATAACTCAGTCTGGGTCTCGACGACATTGATTTCTGTTAATCGTTCGTTCATGTAATATGGCACATTGTAATCTTCATCATTCATATATTTTCCTTGTTCTTCAGATAATCGTGCAATATTGGCTCGGAGTCTCTCCAGCTTAGCATCGACTGACCTTCCTTTGATTACTTTTAGGTCAATTGGGGATTTCTGAAGAGTGTCATTTCTTTTGTTGAGCACCGATGTGGATTTGTAGAAGTTAATTGAATCAACCAAAATCATATTTACGGAACCTTTTTCAGGTTCCTTCAAATACTCTTTCGGGATCATTACATTTCCACTTTTGAAATTCTTCTCAAGCCGATCCTTGAAGACAAAGCAGTTTTCTATGGTGTGGTCGAGTAACTGGTGGTATGGACAATATTGAGGATGATCTTTCATATTGGCTTCCTCTGGTTTTTTTGGATTTGGTGGAAGAAATCCTTGTTCCATTAATAATTCATGGAACATCTTTGACACGGCTTCCTCTTTGAAGGAATACACCACTTTCTGTCATTCTGCCAAGGATATCCTCTTGTTATGGCCTTCCCGGGGGGGGTTGTTGGCTAGTCTGGCCATACTGTTGTGCCTGTTGTTGGCGGGATTGTCGACGCTGTTTAGCTTTCAAAATTTCCTGGCCGTGCCTCCATTCCTATGCCTTTATCAATTTTGCAGGCCTTCAGACCCAACCTCGAATCCAGAAAGTAGTGGGGCATAAGCATCAACTGACACTTCCTCATGTAGAATTTCTTTTCCTTTACTCGGCAAAACAGTTGGCACAGTGATAGCAGTGATAGTGTATCTGGTAGTAGGAGTAAAAACAGTTCTCGGAGTAATCTCAACGCTCCCAACTACAGACTTTTCAAGACTAGTAGGGTTCTTTTCAATCAACACCTTTGAAGGGGAGAATAGACTTCAAGTTGAACTCTACAACTCTACAATAGGCTCTACAGACTTATCTGTTTCAAACTTCATCACTGTGACGGCCACCTTCCCGGAGGAGTTTGATGCAGTACCTTACCCCAAGGGTTTTGCGTCATCAAACTTTAAGCTATTTGACGGGACTAGAAATCTCAAATAACACATAGCACATTTTTTAGCCAGTTCTGGTAACACAAGAAACTACAAAGCTTTACTCTGTCAAAAGTTCATCAGCAACCTGTCTGGAATAGCATTTGATTGGTATGCTGAGTTGCCCAACGGCGCGGTGAAGACATTCGACGAGTTAGAACTACTATTTGTAAAAAGATTTGCCGGAGTGCAGCATCATATTTCTATTGGAGATCTCGTGGTAGAAAAACAAAAGCCTAACAAGACTATAGTAGATTATATTTTGAGGTGGAGAAATCTTAGCATGAAGTGTGAGCCTCAACTACAGGAACAACATGCAATTTATATTTTACTCAAAAGCATCCATGGACCGATAGCTTTCATGCTTAAGGGACTCACTATTAAGTCTTTCGAGAACTTACTCAACAAAGCTAACAATCTGCAAGAAGAAGTCAAGCATATGGATTCTCATGAGAAGGCCGAGAAGTCCAGGATAACCCAGGATAACCAAGATATACCAAGATATTCGAGAATAAATCTGGGACAGTTGTTGTGGTTAGCAGCGGAAAACGACAATTGCAAATACAAGCAGATCAACGTCAACAAACCTTCAAACATCCTCGTCAGAAATTCATCAATCTTCTCAGTAGAGACCTTACCAGACATATGAAAGACAAGTTCCAATCATGAACAATTGATCAAATGGGATTTATTCTTTTAAGGATGAAGCAACAAAAAAGATATTCCGCAGTCTAATCAAGAATCCCGAGTTTAGGTTACCTAAGCCGAAGAAGCCCGATGAGGCCAACAAGAAAGGACATCCGAGATATTGCTTGTACCACAGATTCATCGGACACACCATAGAAGAGTGTTGTAGTTTCAAAGACTTGCTTGAGAAGAAGTTCAAGAATAGGGACGTAACAATCCCGAAAGAATATTTGAATGAAACTTGAAAGAGGTTCTATTAATATGATTTTGGTCGATTTATTTGTTCCAACCCATTCCTATGCAACTGCCAACGAATGAAATGCCTCTTGGCTATTATTGTATTACTATTTATGTTTAAATGGGAAATTAGCATGATCAATGTTAGTCTATCCCATCCCTCCCACCACAATTAATGAAAAGAAAGGGTTTGTTGTTGTTCAAGTTTGTGCAATATTTAAAAAAAAACTGATCACCTCGAAGAAAAATTTGGATGTTTTGATAAGACTATGACTTCAGAGGAGAATGAATCTAATGCCCTAATATCTGAGTCATCAACTTTAAAGAATTCGGACTGGGTCCTAAGTTGATTTCAAAATAAGATAGTGTGGTTGAAATACGAATAGTTGACTCGGGATATCACGAGCCTTTTAATTTCCTGCCACATGACTGGGTCCTAACTTTCAAATGAGTTATAATATCCCAGAATTTGACTTAAAAAACATTTGAGGATTATTAGTCAGGGAAATTTGGACATTCAAAATCTTTAAAAGAAATATGTTCCACCAGATATAGTAATTCTCAGAAAATAAATGGGAGCAAAAAATTTGTTGTGTGAAAATTCCCAGACAAGAAGCTTGGGGTGAGCATAAATCCAAAAATTGGTGTCTGAATTAAGGCATTCAAAATCTTTAAATTATGCTCTACCAGATATAGTAATTCTCAACAAAACATGGGGAAAAGAAAAAAAAAGGAAAAAAAAAAAGAGATTATGTGCAAAGTTTGAAGCAAAAGGAGAGAAAAAAAATCAAAGCAAGAGAAAGTCTCCCTGAGAAGAAGCTTGAGGTGGATGTATAATCAAAAATTGAAAAATTGGTTTCCCCTGATTAATGAAACTTCCTGATTAATGAAACTTAAAATGCTCTCTTAAGGAAATTCTTCTGATATTATATTCAAGAAAAAGTTCAATGATCTTAAGTCTTTTGGTTAGTTATTAATTGACTCGGAAATATCTTTAAAAAACGAAAAATGTTTTGATCACGCGGCCAAAATTTTGAAATCTGCTTAGGCTCAGAAAGAAAGAATTAAAGAAATGATGACGATATTAGGAGTTAATGGAAATTCAAACCAAAATTCAAACCTGAAGTCATATCCTTCAGTTTCCAGCAAATACAACTCCAACTTCAACTCGAAGAACGTTAGAAAGATTTCTCAAAGACAACTTCAACAACCTTTACAACAACCTTTACAAAATCTGCAATAAATCAAATGATGACTGCTACAAACGAAGCTATGAACTTGAGTCCTCTCCAACCGTGGTATCCGTAAAAATAACGCATCTGTTATTTGTACTTGGAAGAATATAGTTCTGATGGTAACTTAAGGATGGGCTATTTTCTACACTTATCATTTGTCTGTGGATGATACTTCAAGAAACATTGTGCCCCATGTTTCAGAGATAAAGACTCATTCTTAGAAGCTCAAACGTCGTGCTTGTCTGAAATTGCGTCCAAATCCTAACAAAAATAAAATAAAATGATAAATTTCTCGAGTTCGAGGTTTCTTACTCTTTGCTTGCGTAGCACAACTACCTTGGTCTGCACCAGTTTTCTTCACATCCCCGCAGAATTTCACATTCTGTAAAATCTCACAAAGTATCATGATTTTTCCTTACCAATGTCAATCTTCGCGAATTCTACTAGTTTTCCGTGAATTTGAAACGCGATATTTGGAGGGTGAGGATTTCACATCCGATTCCGCATTGCTTTGCAATGGTTCACATGATATTCTAGAGGATGAGGATTTCACATCCGATTTTGCATTGCTTAGCACTAATTCACACGATATTTTAGAGGTTGAGGATTTCACATCCAATTTCGCGTTGCTTAGCAATGATTCACATGATATTTTAGAGGATGAGGATTTCACATCTGATTCCGCATTGCTTAGCAATGATTCACCCGATATTTTAGAGGATGAGGATTTCACATCCGATTCTGCATTTCTTAGCAATGATTCACACGATATTTTAAAGGATGAGGATTTCACATCTGATTCTGCATTGCTTAGCAATGGTCCATGCGATATTTTAGAGGATGAGGATTTTACATACGATTCTGTATTGCTTAGCAATGATTTACATGATATTTTAGAGGATGAGGATTTCACATCTGATTATGCATTGCTTATCAATGGTCCACGCGATATTTTAGAGGATGAGGATTTTACATCTGACTTCGCATTGCTTCGCAATGATTCACACGATATTTTAGAGAATGAGGATTTTACATCTGATTCTTCATTGCTTAGCAATGATCCATACGATATTTTAGAGGATAAGTATTTCACATCCGATTTTGCATTGCTTAGTAATGATTCACACAATATATTAGAGGTTGATGCTTTCACATCCGATTCCACGTTGCTTTAGGAGTCCCTCCTATCGCAATCTTTCAAATCAAACTATGCAATATTTTAGGGGTTGAGGATTTTGCATCCAATTCCGCGTTGCTTTAGGTTCTCATCCTGTCGCAATCTTTCAAATCAAATTTTAGAGGTTGAAGAGTTTACATCCAATTCCGCGTTGCTTTAGGTTCTCATCCTATCGCAATCTTTCAAATCAAATTTTAGAGGTTGAGGATTCTACATCCGATTCCGCGTTGCTTTAGGTTCTCATCCTATCGCAATCTTTCAAATCAAATTCTAGAGGTTGAGGATTCTACATCCGATACCGCGTTGCTTCAGGAGCTCATCCTATCACAATCTTTCAAATTAAATATAGAGGTTGAAGATTTCACATCCGATTCTGCATTGCTTTAGGAGCTCCTCCTATTGCAATCTTTCAAATCAAATTCTAAAGGTTGAGGATTTCATATATGATTTCACGTTGCTTTAGGTCCTCATCCTATCGCAATCTTTCAACTAAAATCTAGAGGTTGAGGATTCTACATCTGATTCCACGTTGTTTTAGGTTATCATCCTATTGTAATATTTCAAATCAAATCTAGAGGTTGAGGATTTTATATCCGATTCCGCATTGCTTTAGGAGTCCATCCTATCGCAATCTTTCAAATCAAATCCTACGATATACTAGAGGTTGAGGATTTTATATCCGATTCCGCGTTGCTTTAGGAATCCCTCCTATCGTAATCTTTCGAATTAAATTTAACAATATTCTTGAGGTTGAGGGAATAAGCCCTTCGATTAATTCAAGGCATCCTATTCTCATCTTTTGAAATCAGTTTTTTGAAATCAGTCAGTTTTAAGACCACCTTAAATGAATTATGATATCTGATTCTTATTTTGGGATTGATACCCAAATTTCAATTCCCACTTTGTGGTCAACACTTACGTACTGATTCCCATCCTTTATAAATACCTGAAATTTCATAACTCAAAATACACTATCCGATCCCCAGCGAGAGTCCCTACTCCATGATTTCAACCAGATGATCACCTGCAAATTCCCCAGCATAAACAAATCACACACACAACTCTACACATACTTCCGGGTCTATTGACTTAGGAGTTTATATTGGTTTTTATTGATCTTCTTGTCGGTCAACGCCAATACGTGCGGTGTGCTTGCCCAACAAACCACACCTTTTTCCATTTGTTGACCTCATTTTTGGTTGAGGTTTAGTTTTTCCTCTTTAGTAGCCTAGGGTCTAGCCATAGGACATTTTCTGTTGACTATTCCTAGAAAACTAGACATGGAACCCTCACCATTAGAAATTCCAAACTCTTCTCCACCCAACTTGAAGTTCCACATATTGATCTCAACCTTTAAATACTTAATAGGGGGGGTCACTATCGGGGAAACTCAAGGTGAGTCACCCTTAAGACTGCTGGACCTTAGGGTTAACCCTGGGTGTTGGTCTGGAGCTAAGACACTCACTACACTCACTACACTCATCTACACTCATAATCACTCACAACCCTGAACTCAAATTCCTAGCCTAGATCCCTTGATCTTTTTGGGATACTCATGTAGATGGTCCCCTAAACCTATCAGCCCTTGGGCTATGGTTTGGCTAAGACCACTATGTAGAGGACCCAAGATGGGGTTTCCATTGGTCCATGGCTTGTTGGTGATGGATGGTACCTCAAATCTACCAAAATACCCATTTTGGCCATTTTGCCCTTAAACACCTCCAAATTACCAAAATAGCCCTCCATTATCCAAAATCCCAAAAATTCCAAAAATAATTATAAAATCTAAATAAATCCCAATTTAATCCTGAATATTCCCAATTTCATTTCTCTTAACTACCACATGACCCAATTTGGCCAATTTGGCCATCTTTAACCAAATTCCCAAAATTTGACTTTAAGGGCCCAAATTTCCCCAAACTCAACCCAAATGTCCATCAATTTGATCTCAATTGACCCCAATTCCAATCCTAAGCTCAAAATCACTTTTTATATGAACAAACTAAACCAAATCCAAGCTCAATTGGTCCATGATTTGAGCCCAATTTTGGTTTGGATCGTGGTTTAGATCGAAACCCAATTTTGACCATATGACCTAATCTCACCAAATTGAACCCATTGTCTAGTTAATTGGCATCAATTAATATTGAAAATTCTTTATAACATTCCTATACATCAAAATCAACCATCAATTTTCCTTGGTGAAGT
>NW_018250696.1:93180-95919 GCF_001263595.1 Phalaenopsis equestris | reverse complement strand
AAGTCCCCAAATTTCACCCAATTGATTGTCTTAACCTCCAAATTGGCATCCAATTCATGTTGGAAACTCTTCATGAGGTCCCTATTGACCATTTATAATAATCAATTTGGACTTAGCCCAAGGCTAACCCAAGCCTAGCCCAACATGACCAAATTGATTAAAGTTCAAAATTCCCTCAAATTGATCCTTCAATAGAACTCAAAATCACTTCAACCCTTCACCAAAAATCTTCATAACAATCATCTACACAATATTGATAATCAATTGGTTCAATGAACATAGCTAACCTAGCCCAAACCCAAGTTTTGGTCATTTGCACTCACTTCAACCCGTTCACCAAAAAATTGACTTAACCATGTCTAAGCCACCAAAGTAATGATTTCACAGCCACCAAAACCTTCCTAAAGGCCAGGCTAAACCCTCTTAAATCACCATGACAAGCTATGGACCAATGGGACCCCAAATTAAAGGATTTTACCCATTTTTGGACCTAACTTGAAATATCTCCAACATCATCACTTACCCTTGGGAGATAATCATCATTAGCCACCCCCTAACTTCCCTGAGCCAAGAGGTACCAATGTCTGGCCGGCCAGCCTCCTTGTTGGCTGGAAAATGGCCAAAACCATGTCCATGACAAGGGATTTTCACCCAATTCAAACCCAAAGGTCAAATCAGCCCAGCTGCTCATTGGAGCTTCTCTGCCCTCCACATAAGCAACCAAATGCACCCCTCAATTGGCCCTGACAGCCAGCCTAGGCCATTTTAATTAAACTCCCCCTCCATGGCAAAAGAGAGAGAGCTTGAAATTCCGTGGGGAGACTGTAAAAATTCTTCAAGAGCTTCCTGGATACCACTTGAGCTTAACTAAACCTTCCTTAGCCACTCAAATCCATTGCTTGAGTTCAATTTTGGAGCTCAATTTCAAGGCCGAAACAGGACATCCTTCAAACCTACACCAAATTTAAATTAATTGTACACACGCCATCCCAACATCAATAGAAGAGGATCCTCCACAAAAGCCACATCATCCGACCACCCTAAGGTGGACTTCGACCAAACCCCAAATAGGCCTTGGTCGAATTTGGGCCTAGGCGTTTCACCACGACCAAAGGCTCCATCCCTAGGCTTCTAACACCCACACAAAGATTCTACAAGCATCCAATCGAGGCTACCCCTCTTGGGCAAAGGTATTCAAAGTTAACCATAAATCGAGCCTCTTCTAATTATTCATGATTATACAGTCAATTTAAGGGTTCATCAACCATATGGATGTGTTCTACTATTCAATACAAGCATTTAAAAAAAACATTCACTCAATTTCGTTAAGAATCAAGTGAGATATTAGCATTTTAAAATGGACTGTTTTTAGGTCCAGTTCATTTGGGACGATGACCCGTGACCGTCAGATCGAGCGTGTTTTGATCGGGTGGCCCTGAACGTGTCGGACAGACAGCGATCCCACATGGGCGGGAATGAGCTGGATGGCGACGCCAATCACACAGCGACACGTGGACTGTTTGACCGTACGAGGTTGACATGGATAAGTAGGAAAATAGGGGTCTTTTTTTATTTATTTAATCCCCAAAACTTCAAAAATACATAACTTTATGTAGAAAACTCACAAAAAAAAAATAAAAATACCCTCTTGCTCAGTGAATAGAGGAGATTGGATGCATAAAACATTTTTAATTAATTAAACACTATTTGGAATCATTTGATTCTCCATGTATATTGACACATTACCTTGGTTTGAAATTTTGGCATGTTGTAGCCTTTGTGAGGGGAACCATCTTAAGATTTTTCCAAAGTTAGAGGAGGTTCCTATATAGAGATCCATATTTTTCAAGATCTTCCACATTATTTCTTTAAAATAATCATGGAAATTAGCATATTGACTGTAGAATCCTAAGAAAATTTTGGAAGGTCCACAATGACTAGAGAAGCCTTTGGAAATAATTTCATGGGTCCATTCATTTAAAATATCCTTAAATTTTACAAAAACTAAATCACTAAGATAATTAATTTTGAAAAATTTAAACATTTAAATGTTTAAATGACTTGATTTTTGATCTCCACTATGATTTATGATCCAGAGAACTCATCATAAAAATTTCAAAATATTTTGAGTTCTTTTAAGAACTTAAATTGATTTTCAAATATAAATACCACTTTGACATCTAAATAATTAAAAAAAAATAAAACTCAAAAAATTATGAAATTTAGTTTTTTGAGTTCTCTGTGATCAGCGATATTTTATAAAAATAAAATTATATTTAAAATAAAAACTTGATTTTTAGCCTATTTTTTTAACCTATTTTAAATATTTAAATAATTAAAAATCCATGAAAATCACAAAAATAATAAAATTCATGGAAATGTTCTAAATTGCTTCCTAATAACTTAGGAATAATTATAATATTTTTCCTATTTTTCTAAATAAATATATTTAGTTTCAAATCTTAAAAATAATCTTTAAAGGCTAAAAATGAGTTTTTCACTAAAATAATTCCAGTAAATAAAAAAAATCAAAATAAATATAAAATTTGCTCATTTGGGTTTTCTGACTTTAGGGAGATTTTTCAAAAATTGAAAACTTAATTTTCACCATTTAAATATTTTATTTTTATTAAATAACCGAGAAGTTAAAATAATTCTAATAAATCACAGAGAATTCAAAAAATTATTAAATTTAGTCTAAAGGCTTCTCTAGTCTAGGTCTACCTCCAGTAAAAATTT
>NW_018250696.1:92303-92877 GCF_001263595.1 Phalaenopsis equestris | reverse complement strand
TCTGATATTAATCAATTTATTTGATGTTTGAAACACAAAGGGGTTAATTGGTAGAAATCAATCTCACTTTCTTAATTAAGATTAATAAATTTCTAAATTATTAAAATTTAGAAGTTTATTAAAATTAATTGATCCTGGACTTAGGGGCATGACTTTTAAAGTCAACAATTAATCAACTTGATACCCCTATTTTGATTTTCAAATAGAATCCAAATCATGAATCATGACCACTTATAGCTTAACCCTTTTCAAAACTAATTAAGACACTCACCTAAGTCTTGAGGGCTTAGTGGTGACTTAAGTCAAACCAAAATTGACTAAATGAGGATTAAAGAAATAAACATAATTATATCAAACAGGAGAAATAAACATAATTAAATCAAACATCCTTGAAGCACCACTAAGCTCAATTAGGAATAAAAATTTGGCTAAGTGTTCAAATTACACTAACTTCCCCTTCAAAGGAATTCACTCACATAATTTTCAAATTAAATGATAAATGATAATCAACCTATTCTTATGGATAATTGAGACTTCAATGTTCACTGAGCATTAAGGGTATTTATAAGATCAA
>NW_018250696.1:82153-91901 GCF_001263595.1 Phalaenopsis equestris | reverse complement strand
AACTCAAAATTTAATCACAAACATCACACAAAACCACAACTTCAATTAAATTAAGACGTCTCTATCGGATGATCGGGAATTCCTCGGATGAGGTAACCTACGGTTGCTAACGAGGCTTCCCACGGTTTAAATGAAATTATGGAACTCATTAAGTTGGGTTTAGTAAGTTCATTTGGACTAAGTGAATCCAATAGAAAATAGTGATGCCGGAACGAGGGAACCGTAGGATCCTAACCGGTGTCGCTCTAATCCTCTCTTGCTCTCCCTCTCTTGCTCTCCCACATGCTCTCCCTTCATATTTCTCACTCACTCTTCTTTCACTTTCTTTTTCCCACTCCCTCATTTGTTCTAACTTTTACCCACTCTCTTCCCCCAAATCTTTCACACTCTCAGTATATATATTGTTTTTCTCACTCTCTCACACTTGCTCTCTTCCTCCTCTTTCACATTTTTCTTCACAACCACCTCCCTTTCCTTCCTCACTCACTTCCCTTCTGTCTCTCGCTCTCCCTCCCTGCCTCCCACTCTTTTTCTCATATAAAAACACACTCACACACACTCTCTCCCTCTCTTAATACCTCTTTGTGTCTCACCCTCCATATCTCTCTCCCTTTCCGTATCTCACTTTATCCCTCTCTGCTTTCTCTCTCTCTCCCTTTGTCACTTTCTCATTATAACTCTCTCACATTGTCTCTCATTTTATCTCACTACTCTCACTCTCTTTCATCATTACTTTTGCCCTTCTTTCTTTCTCTCTCTCTCTCTCCCGCTTCATCACAAGAGAGAGAAGAGAGTGGGAGAGTGATAGTTATGAGTGAAAGTGAGAGTAGGAAGAGAAAAATAGAGAGAATGGGAAGGAGTGAGGGGAAAGAAAGAGTAAGAGAATGAGAGAAACAGAGAGAAAAGCAAGTGAAAGAAAGAGAGCTCTATATAGAGACAGAGATAGGAAGGAAGGAAAATGTCTCTCCCACTCTAACTCTTGCTCTCTCCCTCATCTCTCTCTCTATTTCTTTTTCTACTCTCTCCCTTTCTCTCTTGTTCTCTACTCTCTCCCTTTCTCACTTGTTCTCTACTCTTTTTTTATCTCCACACTCTCCTCACCTCTCCATTTCTTTCATTCTCTCTCCCTATGGCTCTCTCTCCCTCGCTTATTCCCTCTCCCACCCTCGCTTTGTTTCTCTCTCTGTCTTTCCCTCTCTACCTCTCACTCACTCTATCTCTCACACTCTCTCATGATTTCTCTAACTCTCCATCCCTCCCTCTCCCTCTCTCTTGTATTATCTATCTTTTATGGTCTCTCATATTTATTTTTATCTCTTATGCTCTCTCTCTTGCTTGTTATATTGTTATGATGTCTCTCTCTCTCACTCTTATGTTCTCTATCTCTCGCTCTCTCAATCACTTCCTCTCTCTCACTATCTTTCTCTCTTGCTTGCTCTTTCTTTATTTCTCTTTCTTCTTTATCTCTACTCTCTCTCCTTCTCTCTATCTCTCAAGCTCTATCTTTTCTCTCAACCTCTTTTCTCTCTCAATAACTCTCATTCTTTGACACTCTCCCTCTTGTATATCTTTCTAACTCTTGTTCTCTCCCTCCTCTTTCTACTTGCCTCTCTAACAGACACTCTCATTACCTCTCCATTTCTCTCATTCTTCCCCTGAAGCTCTGCTCTCCCTCCCTCATTCTCTCTCCCACCATCTCTTTGTTTCTCTCTCTCTTTTCCTCTCTACCTCTCACTCACTATATCTGTATCTATCTCTCCCGCTCCCTCTAGCTTTCTCTATCCCTTCATCCCTCCCACCTCTCCCTCACTCTTGTGTTATCTATCTCTTATGTTTTCTCATATTTTTTTTTGTATTTCTTATGTTCTTTCTTACTTGTTGTATCGTTCACTTCTATCTCTCTCTCAATCTCTTCATCTCTCTCACTATCTTTTTTAATCCTTGGTCTCGCTTTCTTACTCTTTCTTATTTATCTCCCCTCTCTCTCGCCCCTCTTTATCTCTCAAGCTTTATCTATCTCTCTCAACCTCCTCCCTCTCTGACTAACTCTCATTCTCTGTCACTCTGCTCATCGTGTATTCCGCCCCAACGCTTGTTCTCTCTCTCCTCTCTCGTTGTCTACCTCTCTCTACCTTGATCATTCTTTAGTTAACTCTCTCCATTTGTCTCCCTCATGTCTCACTGTCTAGCTATTTCTCTCATCCTCATGATGAGAAAGAGAAAGAGAGAGAGAGAGAGAGACAGAGAGAGCTAGAGAGAGTGATTTAGGAAGACATAAGTGAGAGAGAAAATGAGAGGTAGACAAAAAGGTGAGAAAAAGAGATGGAACAAAGAGGGAAATGACTTAGGCATCTCTTTTTCACTACACATCTATATTGTTTTCTCTCCTACTCCCTTTTCTCTCACACTTTTTTCTTTGTATCTCACTTAGTTTCTATCATTCTCTTAATCTCTCTTTCTTGCTATCTCTCACCCTCCATCTATTTTTATATCTCCATTTCTCTTCATCTCTCATTCTCATCTTTCTAGCTATCCATCTATCTTGATTTGTATCTCTCTAATTCTTACCATCCCTCTTCCTCTATCTCTCACAAGTTTCTTCTACTCTCTCTTGTTTTTATCTCTCCCTTACCTCTCCCTTCCTTTCTTCTGGTTCCTCCTTGTCTGTTCGTACCTATCAATGCCTCTTGCTTTATTTTTCTCTCTCTCACCTACTCCCTTCTCTCTATCTTTATCTCTCACTTAATCTCTTATTTTTTTGTCCCTCCTCCCTCCCTCCATATCTTTCACTCTCTCTTTCCTTATCTACCTAACTACTCTCCCTCTATCTTTTTCTCCATCTCACCTCTCACTATCTCTTTCTTCATGTCTTGTTCAGACCCCATCTTTGTCCCTCCTTATCCCTCTTTGCCCCTTCATCTCCTCTCTCGCATTCTCTCTCACAATCTCACCAGCTCTTCCTCTTCTCTCACTCTCCCTCTCTCTCTTGTTATCTCTTGCTCTCTCACTTTTGCTATCTCTTACCCTTCATCTCTATAAAGCTCTCATCTCTTTCTTCACTTTCTAACTCTCCCACTTTCTTTTCAAAGACACTTTCTCTATTTTTCTCCACTCATTCTCTAATCAACCATCTATCTCTCTTCCTCTCTCCCTCCTTCCAAACTTCTCTCTCTACCTTCTCGATCTATCTATTCTCTCTCTCTCCCTCAACATCACTCTCATCATTGGAGAGGGAGCTAAAGAGAGTGAGAGTGAGATAGAGGGATGAAATGTGACGGAGAGAGGGAGAGCATCAACTCTCATCTTCACTCTTGATCACTCTTGATCTCTCTTCATCACTATTTCTCTCCCTTCCTCTCTTGTCTTTATTTTTTTTCGTAGTCTCTCTCACTTTGTCGCCATCATTAGAGAGAAAAAGATGAGAAGGTGAGAGAGGAGAGAAAGTGATAGAAGAGATAGAAAAGAGAGCTAATGAGAGATTACAAAAGAGCTTGTGAGAGTTTTGGAGTGAGAGAAAGAGAAGAGAGCTGAGAAATGAGAGAAAGAGAGAGAGTTAGACAGAGTGAGAGAGGGAAAAAGGGAGAGAGATGCTTATATTATCTCTCTCCTCTCTCCTTCCCTACCACTTTAACTCTCTCCTTCTATAACCCTCTCATGTATTGTCTCTCTTTTACAATTACTAACCCCTTTATCTCACTTGATTGATCTTTTTTTATTTTCTTTCTCTAGCTCTCCATCTTTCTCTCTCTCTCTATCCCTCCCTCTCTCTATCCCTCAGAGAGAAAGAAAAGAGATATAGAGACAAAGAGAGCGTGTGAGTGAGAGAGGAAGGAAGAAATAAAGAATGAGAGAGAGAAAGAAGATGAGACAAGAGAGGGTTGGAGGGAGGTAGGGAGGTAGGGAGAGTATGCTTCCATCTCTTTCGGTAGTTAGTGCTTATCACTCGCTCTTTCTCTTTAGCTCTCTTTAGCTTTCTCTCTCTATGTTTATTCCTCCCTCCCTCTCTCTCTTCCTCTCTCCTTCTCTCTCTTTCTCTCTCACTATCTCTCTCTCTCTCCCTCTCTATCTATTTTCTCTCTCCCCTTATCTCCCTCACTCTCCCTTTCTCTTAACAGAGATTGAGTGAGAGAAAAAAGTAATAGAGTGAGAAAGGGAGAGAGTGTGAGAGAGAGGTAGTTCAGATGGTAGATAGAGATAAAAAGATCTAGTGAGCAGGAGTAAAATAGAGTATGTAAAAATTAAGAGAGAGGGAAAAGGGAGAAATCATGATTTAGAGTATGAAAGGGTAATTTTTTTCTCTTATATCTTCTCTTTTTATCTCATAGGGAGGGAAAGTTTGCGAGGGAGAGAGATTTAAGGGGTTGTGGAGAGAGGGAGGGGAAATTAAGAGAGAAATAGAGGGAGGGAGGGGTAAGGTGAGTGATAGAGAGAGATGTAGAGAGAGAGAGAAAGTAAGAGAGAAAACGAGCTATAGAGAGAAGAGTGAGAGAGAAAAGAAAAAAGAGAACTGTGGCAGATGGAGAAAATATTGAGAAAGATGATGGAAAAAATTGTTAGTTAGAGTCAGTGAGGTAGTGAGAAAGAGAAAGGGGGAAGAAGGGAGAGGGGTTAGGGAGAATGAAGGAAAAGAGCAAGATATAACAAATTAGAGATAAGAGTGAGAAAATGAGTGTGAGATAATGAGCAGGAAAGGAGGGGAGGTTTCTGAGTAAGTGAGAAAAAGAAAAGAGAGTGAAAAAATAAATAGAAGAAAAAAAAGAGAGAAGTTGATACCAAGAGGAAGAGAAGGGGAGAGAGTGAGATAGAGAGAGAGATAGGGAGGAGGGGAATAAGAGAGCAAGAGAGTGGGAGTGGGAGAGAGTGAGAGAGATAATGAGAGAGAGAGGGGAGGGAGAGTGAGTGGAGAGAAGAGAGGAATGAGAGAGAGTGATAGGATAGGCAAGGGAGCTTAAGAGAAAAAGAGAGCTATTGAGAGAAGAGTGAGAGAGAAAAGAAAAAAGAGAACTATGGGAGAAGGAGAAAAAGTGAGAAAAATGATAGAAAAGATTGTTAGTTAGAGATAGTGAGGTAGAGAGAAAAGGAAGGGGGGAGAAGGGAGAGGGGTTAGGGAGAATGAAGAAAAAGAGCAAGATATAGCAAATTAGAGATAAGAGTGAGAAAATGAGGTGAGATAATGAGCAGGAAAGGAGGGGAGTTGTGTGAGTAAGTGAGAAAGAGAGAAGAGAGTGAAAAAATAAAGAGAATAAAAAAGAGAGAATTTGATACCAAGAGGGAGAGAAGGAGATAGAGAAATAGAGAGAGAAATGAGGAAAGAGGAAAGGGAATGAGAGAGCAAGAGAGTGGGAGTGGGAGAGTGTGAGAGAGAGATAATAGGAGAGAGGGGAGGGAGACTGAGAGGAGAGAAGAGAGGAAAAAGAGAGATAGGATAGGGAAGGGAGCTTGAGAGAAAAATAGAGTGCAAGAAAGAGAGAGAAGAATGAGTGGCATAAGAGAGACTATAAGAGACTAATAGATGAAGGAACCAATGAGGAGGTGAGGTAGAGAGAATAGAGAGGGAGTGAGGATGAAAGAAGGAATGAAAGTGAATAAAGTGGGAGTTAGAGAGAAGGGGAACGAGTGAGTGAGTGGGTGAGAGTGTGGTGAGTGAGAGAAAGGGAGAGAGTATGACAGGAAAAGAGAGTAATGACAAATTAAGGATATCAGAGAAAGTGAGAGAAAGGATAGAAAGGAAAGAGATTGCTTGGAGAATAACATCAAGGATCCATCTTATTCTCTCTCTATATCACTAATTTCTCACTCTATCCTCTCTCTCTTTTCTCATTATCTTGCTACCACCCTCTCTCGCTCACTTCTTCTCTCTTCTCTCTCTCAATCCCTTGCTCTCTCGTTCTCTCTCTTCTATTACTCTCCCTTGATTATTGTCTCTCTTTCACTCTTTTATCTCTCTCCCCCTCCTTAAATCTTTCTCTCTTGGTCCCTCACTTGTTCTTGCTTCTTTCACTCTCTCTCCCTCCCACTCCTACTCTCATTGATTCTCTCTCCCACTCCCTATCCATCCATTCCTCTCCTCCATCCCTCCCTCATTTCTACTCCCTTTCTTATCTTTTGCTCTATCTCTTCTTTTCTCTCTCTCTCTTGTCTCTCTCATCCTTCCATCTCTCTAATTACCACCCTCCCTCCCTCTCTCTCATGCCCTCTACCATTTATGTTTACCTCTCTCTCTTTCACGCCCTCTCTCTTCTTCTTTCTATCTCTCACTCTATATATTTCTTCCTCTCCTTCATTTCTCCTCTCCCTCCCTCTATCCTCCCTCTCCCTCTTCCTCTATCTCTCTCACACACACACTCTCTTTCTTCCACACTTCTCTTTCTCCATATTCTCTCACTCTTGCTCTCTCATTCCTCTCACTACCAATCTATCTCTCTCGTATCTCCCTCTTCCCCCTCTTTCACACACAAACACTTGCTCCCTCTTCCTCTCTCTTACTCTCATTATGATGCATCTTTTGTTCTCCACTACTCTCTCACTCACTCACTCACTCACTCTTGCCTCTCACTCCCTCACACACGCACACTTGCTCCCTCTTCCTCTCTCTTCTCATTTTCTCTTTTTTGCTTTCTCTCTCTCTCTCTTTTATATCCCACACATTCTCTCCCTCTCATTATTTCTCTTTCACTTGCTCTTTTCTTTCTCTCCCATCTTTTTCTCTTATAATCTATATTTTTCTTCTCTCTCTCTCCCATCTTTATATCTCTATTTTTGTTTGGTACATTCATACTTTAATGTATGAACAGTATGACAAAATTTTTATTGATGCTGAAACTCAAAGAAAATAAAATGATTTTATGAATGGAGTCAAATATGCAGTATTTATAAAAAAATGTATTCATGTGCTCTCTCTCCCTCTCTATGACAGAGAATAATGAGTCAGACAAAAAGATAAGTCAATAAGGAAAAAATGCATGGAGGACAAATTAAGGATTTAGATAGAAGTTGAGAAAAGGATTGAGAGGGAGGTGAACGAGCTTGAGAAAAGGATTGAGATCGAGGGAGACTGTGAGAGTGAGAGAAAAAGAGTAAGTTATGAAAGATAGGGTGAGGACAAATTAAGGATATAGGAGAGAGGTAAAGAAGGAATAGGACAAATCAAGGATCCCTATTCTTCTATCTCTATCTAACTAATCTCTCATTTTATCTCATCTCTCATTTCTCATTCTCTCACTACCACCCTCTCTCACTCATATACTACCTCCCTCTCTCCCCCCTCTCCCTCTCACTTCTTGCTCTCTCTTCTCTCTCTCTCAATCCTCACTCTCTCTTGTTCCCTCTTTCCTTTTACTCACCCTTCATCGTTGTCTCTCTCTCACTCTTCTATCTCTCTCCCTCTTTCCATCGATCTCTCTCTCTCTTGTTCCCACTTGGTTGTGCTTCTTACGTCACTTCTTTCATTCCTTCTCTCCCTCCCCCTCACACTCTCTTGTGCCTCTCTCGCACTCCCTATCCATTCTTTCCTCTCAATCCCTCCCTCCCTTCCTCATTTCTTCTCCCTTTCTAATCTCTAGCTCTATCTCTTCTTCTCTCTCCCTCCTCTCTCTATCACACTGACAACGACTTATATATGCTTAAAAATACAAGTATTTAATACTGTTGCTAAAAGTTTAATTCCTCAGCAACCAAAAACTTAATTTAATAACGGTTATAGATTCGATAAAGTTGTATATATAAAATATTCAATAATGATAAATTCACACTTATCGACGTAAGTATACGCATTGCTCAAGTATTATAGGGCTCTAATGGAGTCCTAGATATCGATCTCATAGGGAGTAATATTAGAACTACAAACTAGGATTTTAGAAAAGCAATACTTAATCACAACAATATAATTCAAATTGCTTATCGGTCACTAATAGACATTTGAAATAAATATGTAATTTTAATAACTCTTAAATAACTAATTATACTAATAAAGTTTTTAATGTGATATTAAATATATAAGAAAACAACATTCTCCTTGTCAAGAAATTATAGTGAATGGATAAAGTGAATCAGTTTAAATTGTATTGTGCCAAATAGAAGCATACCTATTCTTTACCCTTTGGTCCAGACATAAAAAATATTGACTAATCCTACACTTGTTTAATGAATTTGTGACTAAGCTGGAGGGATACCGACTCACACTTCAGAGCTCCAACGTTCCCCTCACCTGAGGGCTAACATTTACACTTCAGTAACACACACTTCAGAGCTCCAACGTTCCCCTCACCTGAGGGCTAACATTTACACTTCAGCACCCAAACGATAGGACCAAATTGGGGATTTTAGTCTATCATCGATAATTTTATTTCTCGACGCTCGATAATTTTATTTCTCGATATATTTGCACCCAATTTCCAAGGGCTTTGACCTTACTGAATCTTAGATGTAATCTTAACTTTAGTTGAAAAACTCATCATATTTTAACAAATTAATTGGCATGATTGAAAGTAAATTAAGATCAAAGTGAAAAGATCATCACTATTTCCTTAACATTTTCATGG
Source organism: Phalaenopsis equestris (assembly GCF_001263595.1). Lineage (NCBI taxonomy): Eukaryota > Viridiplantae > Streptophyta > Magnoliopsida > Asparagales > Orchidaceae > Phalaenopsis > Phalaenopsis equestris. Next base: position 83,361 of record NW_018250696.1, on the reverse strand, counting down.
CTCAACTAATTCAAATCACCATTTAACAAATCTCTAGGCAAGGAGAAAGATAAAGAAAACTACTCAGAGCTCATGGGGAAGACACAACAAAACTCTCACAACAAAACTCTACAACAAAACTCTGAATTCATATATAAAAACAAATTCATACAACTAGAACAAGTAAATAACACTTATCTCTAATTTCTCCCCAAGCAAACTCCTCGAAGTTTCTTTGAATCTTTTCCTTTCTTTACTACACACATAATTCTTCTTCAAAGCGGCAAGGAGGAAGAAAAATCTCACTTTTCCTCTACTCTTACAATCTCTTGAAGAATTCCTCACAATTAGACTCTCTACACTCTCCCAACACTTAACACCCCCACTATTTTCGGCCAAAAGCTTTTTTTAAAGTTGTGGATGAGTTTTCCTACGAGTTGCCTAAGCATCCCTAAAAAATTCCTCCTCATCCAATACATTGTTGGACCTAACCGCCGATCTCGCCGTAGGCGACCTCGAGGGCACCGTCGGCAGGCCTTCTACATTATTAAATCTGGAATCTCGAGAAATTCTTGTCGTCGGCGCCCTAGTTCAAATCTTCACATTTTGGTCCTTTTCGCTTCAAATTTGCTCATTTTTGCATCTTTTTGCTCCAATGGCCCTAATTCATCATTCCTGCAACAAAACATAAAAAATGCCTTTCTTAAAAGTGCAATATCATCAAAAACAATGTAAAATAGGTATGAAAATCTCAACATATTTTCCTTTGATCAAAATCCCCAAACTTAACTATTACTTGTCCTCAAGTAATTTTTGCACTATATAAAAGTTATGATCTATTGTAGTAAAGTTTTAATTCAGAAATACTATAAGTTTGATCTAAGTAAATACCATAGTGAGATTTTCAGAAAAAATTCAAGTAATTAAATTAACTAAGTAGCTACAAGATTATCTAGTCATCAAGTTTAAGAGTTCTAGTCTTCTATTCATTTCAAGAATGACTATATGTTGTAATATTAAGTCACTTAGAATATTCAAATGATAGGAAATTCATGAGAACACTACTAGAAAAAGATCTAATCAGTAAATTTAAGTTCAGGAATGTATTTAAGTTTTCCCTTTAGATAGGTCCAGTGAAGCTAATTTTTTATTAGGCATCTCCTCAAGCTTCTCCTCACTTTCATGTTTTTTCTTTCTTTTCTCTTTTTCATTTGGATTGCTTTCAATCC